>NC_037675.1:74126845-74310445 GCF_003255815.1 Theropithecus gelada | reverse complement strand
TTTTTAGTAGAGATGAGGTTTCACCATGTTAGTCAGTCTGGTCTTGAACTCCTGACCTCAGGTGATCCACCCACCTTAGCCTCCCAAAGTGCTGGAATTACAGGACCCGGCCTCTAGTTCCTTTGCTAACCTAATGAAATACCCAACAAAATTCTCTACACCTCTTTGTATGATTACATGTTCACCAAACTGCTGATGACTGACTCCATTATCGTGATTTTGGAAAAGAGGGAGCCCTGGGTAATGGGCAAGAATATTCTAGACATCAGGAAGTTACATGTCTCAATAATTAACTGATCATATTCGTATTCTGTGTACTTGGGTAGATAAGTAATTTCCAAGGATCTGGTCCCAATAACTTAATACATAAAATGTTGGAACCCATAAACTCGCTGACAAGATTTTGCCTCTAAAATATTAGTCTTAGCTGGTTAGCAGCCTGACCAATATAACAGTTAATAATGCATAATAATCTAAGAAAACTTGAGGAGCAGAAAAGCACAAAGTGAAAAAAATACCCAAATTACCTGTGATAAATCCATCCCTCCAAAAAAACCACTGTTAATATTTGGATGTGTTTTTTCTTTTCTTTTTTTTTTTTTGAGACGGAGTCTCACTGTGTCGCCCAGGCTGGAGTGCAGTGGCCGGATCTCAGCTCACTGCAAGCTCCGCCTCCCGGGTTTATGCCATTCTCCTGCCTCAGCCTCCCGAGTAGCTGGGACTACAGGCGCCCGCCACCTCGCCCGGCTAGTTTTTTGTATTTTTTAGTAGAGACGGGGTTTCACCGTGTTAGCCAGGATGGTCTCGATCTCCTGACCTCGTAATCCGCCCGTCTCGGCCTCCCAAAGTGCTGGGATTACAGGCTTGAGCCACTGCGCCCGGCCCAGGATGTGTTTTTTTCTAAGCATGTGTTTGTTGTAACTGTTTTTATCCTTCAGTTATTAATTCAACAAATATTTACTGAGGGCTTGGAATGTCAGGTCTGTTCTAGGTGCTGGGGATGTAAGTGCTTTTTTTTAAATAAAGAAAATTGTTTTTGAAAACAATCACAAACTGATAGAAAACTTCCAACTACAGAATTTTTGTTTTTCTTTTTCTGAGGGCAACCACTGACTTGATGCATCATCAATCTGGAATACTTTTAGTTTGTATTTCTTACAGACGTGGGCCTTCTATGTATCCAAAGCATAACCATCAAAATTGAAAAATTGACATTGATACACCACTGTCACCTAATCTTGCATTCAATTTAATTCAATTGACTTTAATCTCCATTTCATGGAAATTGGTATTTAGAAACCAAGACCTGAGTGCTAAGTATGCTTATTGCTATTAGGATATCCCTGTTCCAAGGCCCTCTCCATGGTTACGGTTGGGAACACATACCCACACACTCCCACACACACAGTTACATCTATATTTATTTGTACATCTATCAATCTACCCACCTATCTTGAAAACCATGAGTTTGCACCAATATCTCCAATTCTAATCCATCACTATAGGGCTGATTCTAATTTTCTCCCTTTCTTTATTTGTAGCTTCCTTCTCCAGCAGTGACATTCTCATTATTTTTATTTACTTGTTTGATCAATCCCCTTGTACGTAACCATCTCCTCTCTCTGCCCCCACCCCCTACCCAATACAGATGTCCTCCTTCCCCACTCAGGTTCTGTAAACCTGTGCTGGGAAACCCTGTACCCTTCACACATGAGGAAGCCTTCCTCAGTCTTCCTGGGCTCCAACATTCCATGTGTGGACACAATTTTGAATAAGACAGACAAATTCTTTCCTTTCAAAGAGCCTACATTCCAATGAGGAGGGGGACAGATAAATAAAAATAAAAAGGCAGGGCATGGTGGCTCACATCTGTAATCCCAGCACTTTGGGAGGCCGAGGTGGGTGGATCACCTGAGGTCGGGAGTTTGAGACCAGCCTGACCAACATGGAGAAACCCCATATCTACTAAAAATACAAAATTAGCCAGGTGTGGTGGCACATGCCTGTAATCCCAGCTATTTGGGAGGCTGAGGCAGGAGAATCACTTGAACCCGGGAGGTGGAGGTTGCACTGCGCCGAGATCGCGCCATTGCACTCCAGCCTGGGCAACAAGAGCGAAACTCTGTCTCAAAAAAAAAAAAAAAAAAAAAGAAAAAAGAAAAAAAATAAAGTAAAAATAATGGTAAGTGCAATGACAAGACGTGTCATTGCATGTGATAAGAAGCTGATGTGATAAGATGTGATAAGAAGTGACTGGGGTGCTATTTTGGTTCAGGTGACTATTCTCTTTTTGCTCCCCTGTCCGCCATCTACTCTTCATCCTTCTTTGGGCTGCTCTGTGCATATTTACAAAACGCATTACCAAGACTCCTTTGCTGCCAGCCTTCCAGTTGAGTTCAACCAGTGAGAGACACCAGTAGTAGATAGGTGGGTGGGTGGAGAAAGAAGTGAAGATTTTGCTTGCTCCTTCCTTGCTTGGGAATGTTTTCTGGCTCCTCGTCCAGGCGCCAGAAAATTTCATTTCCTCCGCTTGCTCCTTTGAACCTCTTGGTGGTCATAGCTTCCCACTCTTACTAGCCCCTGGGTGTCCCAGTGATCTTATTTCTCTTCATCTTGCCTAAACTGTTAATAGTTATTTTGAATCATCTCAGTCAGATTCTGTTTCAGAAAAGGGCTCTTTAAGGTAATACTTTTTTTGTGTTGTTGAAACAGTATATTGTGAATAATGTTTTTTTGAGGTCAATAAATATGCTTATACAATGTGATTTTCAAAAGTGCAGTCTCATTAGTCAAGACAGATCACTATTTAGCCAGGCTTATCTTTCTGGATCTGAGTACACAATGGATTACCTTCTCATCCTGTCTTGGCCTCATGGCTAAGTATCTTAAATTGTGCATTAAAGAGAGAGCATGGGGCCAGGCATGGCGGCTCACGCCTGTAACTCCAGCACTTTGGGAGGCCGAGGTGGGCAGATCACTTGAGACCAGGAGTTTGAGACCAGCCTGGCCAACATGGTGAAACCCTATCTCTACTAAAAATATAAAAAATTAAGTGGGCATGGTGGCACACACCTGTAGTCCCAGCTACTTGGGAGGCTGAGGCAGGAAAATTGCTTGAACCCGGGAGGCGGAGGTTTCAGTGAGCTGAGATCGTACCACAGCACTCCAGCCTGGGCAACAGAGCGAGACTCCGTCTCAAAAAAAAAAAAAAAAAAAAAAAAAGAGAGAGACAGCATGTTGTGGTGACTACCCAGGCATCTAGATTACCCAAGTAATACAGTTTGAGGCTTGTGTATGGTACAGAACTGTATTTCCTTCAGCAGGATTCATCCTTAGCTGTTAATTTCCATTCCTTGCCATAGAGAGGGGGTCTCGGTCTTAGAAATCAGTGAAGCCTTTTCTTGGACATACAGAGAAGCCATTGCAGGAGGTGGCGCCAGGAATGGTGCTTTCATTTGGAGGATTCCTAAAATAATTTTTACAGCTTTTCCCCCCCTCTGTTAAACATTTGCAAATTCAGGGGTCTTCTTCCAAGGAGAGTCTAGACTAGAGAATGAGGAGGGGCTCACAGGAAGAGTGCCTTGCTAGAGCTTCTGTGAGCATCATTCACGACCTCAGCGAGATAAAAGAACATAAAAGAATGTGCATTGTTTATGGTGTCAACAGCTTTATAAACATGGAAAGCTATAGATTGAGAGAAGGGGGAAAATCCAGCAGAAAGAGAGCAGGAAAAAAAAAAAAATCTTGAGGCAAGCAATTGTTGGAAATCTTACTGCCTCCCTGGTTTCTTCTGCATTTGAATTTCTGTTGAACACTGATAGGAGGATTGCCTTTAGGGGACATGAGGAAGGGAGTTGGGAAGTATTCAGTTTCCGTTTAGCCCTAGGAAACTACAGGCGGACTTGAAGCCAAACTGAATTAATTAAGAAACGGTATGGGTATGTGTGTGTGCCTTGGGAGACTTTTTGAAAATCGCATGAGAATGTTGTTCTTAGCCCCAGGAGAGGGGCACAGGGACTCTGAGGGCATGAATCTTTCTGTTGTGTTTTCTGGGGTCACATCTGTACAAAATCAGGTAGGCCAAGAAGGCTAATGTAAGCAACCTCTTCAGCCCCAATTGTGTCCCCGCTCCATCTCTCAGGTGAGTTAACACACTTGGGGCCACATGCTTTCTTTTTTTTTTTTTTTTTTTTTTGAGACGGAGTCTTGCTCTGCCGCCCAGGCTGTAATGCAGTGGCCGGATCTCAGCTCACTGCAAGCTCTGCCTCCTGGGTTCACGCCATTCTCCTGCCTCAGCCTCCCGAGCAGCTGGGACTACAGGCGCCCGCCACCTCGCCCGGCTAGTTTTCTGTCTTTTTTAGTAGAGACGGAGTTTCACCGTGTCAGCCAGGATGGTCTCGATCTCCTGACCTCGTGATCCACCCGTCTCGGCCTCCCAAAGTGCTGGGATTACAGGCTTGAGCCACCGCGCCCGGCCACACATGCTTTCATAAATTAATTTATTCCTTGTTCTGTCCCAAATTCGATGACATAGTCCCCTGTTACGCATTAAAGGAGATAATTTGAAGCACTGTGACCTCATCCTTCCAGATTAGAAAAGTGTTGTACCATGGGTAAATAAGACAACCTCTTTGGAAGTGTTTTGCATATTGGAAGGAAGACACTTTATACAACTGTAATTATTGTTAACCATTACCCAAAATACAGCCTGGGGGTCCAGACTGCGTGCTGTGGAGGCACTTGGCCTGTGTTTGAATTCCTGTTCCTTTGCAGTTTAACTGTGTGACGTTGGGCATGTTACTTGACTTCTCTGGATCTGAATGCAGAATGGATTTCCTTCTTATCCTGTCCTGGGTTTCTCCAGGACAGCCTCAGTTTTCCCATCTGAAAAGTGAGGAACCCACCTCCGTGTGAGGATTAAATGTGCTGGGATTATACAAAGATGTAGAACAATGCCTGGCCCACAGTGAGCACTTGAGGACACAGTGAACTGGAACCCAGAAGGATGCATGAAAACCTTCTTCCACAGACATAGTGAGAATCCCAGCAGCTTGGCTGTAAAAGCTGGGAAAGTAAAGGAGAATGCAGAGGGGGGTTTTCCAGGCATCTGTTTCCCCATTCTCAGGCATGGGTATGATTTCTCTGCTCCCCTGAGGAAGCAACTCTTTGAGACAAGGGTAAGATTCAGCCACGGTGTATTGCTGTTGCAGAAGCTTTAACCACCTCAGCTTACAGCAGAGGTGTCAGCAAAATAAGCTTCTCTTTCTGCAAATGGCTTCTTCTCACCGCACCTCTGTGGACAGTGTTTGATGGTGGGATTGGCTCATTTTCTGGAACCAAATAAACATTTGTTCCCACTAGCCCCATAGTGCTAGCATCACTATTAATGAGCGGCAGTGTTGTCCATTGCAGCAGGAGTCATTAGGGAAGCCCTGGTAGAGCTCTGTTTATTACCAGGGGAGGTGTCAGAGGCAGAGAAAGCGCAGCTGGGACTTCCAGGCCCCAGCAGATCACGCAGCACAGGCAGCCAGAGCAATCATTCTTAGACTTGTGAAGTCGGGACATAAATTCCAAGAGGAATAAGAATGGGTGAGATAAAGGAGTTGGGGTCCATGATTCAGAGTCATTTTTCAGATTTCTGAAATTTCGAACAAGTTAAGGTTAGATGGTGGTGCAATTTAAAGCACACTTCCTAAGGAGGTCGCAATTTGAGCAATGCCTTATTAAGGAACAAGCTAAGCTCTGAGCTGGTTTCTTTGTCAGTGATTGTACTGTCTGGTGCTCAGTAAATATGCACTGTAGGTGCTGTGGATTGGCCGGGCCATCAGGGAGATCTTCAGAATGAATAGGGTCCCTCAGAGTGCAACATGCACAGAATATATATTGTGGCAAAATCCACTGGCCCCTTAACTCTGAGACTAAACCAGTCCCTGCAGACACACTGAGATTGTGCACAGCTAGTTGCTTGGCAGAGAATACTGAATTGACTTATTTATTTTAATTTTTTCTTTTTTGGGACAGAGTCTTGCTCTGTCACCCAGGCTGGAGTGCAGTGAAGTGCAATCATGGTTCATTGCAGCCTCAACCTTGCTGGCTCCAGCGATCCTCCCACCTCAGCCTTTTGAGTAGCTGAGACTCCAGGTATGTGCCACCATGCCCAGCTATTTTTTTTTTTACTTTTCAGAGAGATGAGGGTCTCACTATAAGTTGCCTAGGCTGGTTTTGAATTCCTGGGCCCAAGTGATCCTTCTGCCTCAGCCTCCCAAAGCACTGGGATTACAGATGTGAGCCACTGTGTCGGGCTGAATTTATACAGATAACGAGATTGCTACAGAAAGAGGTGCTTCTCAGAACTTGCTTAACGCAGCCTGATGATCACAAAATATTTGTTGGTGCTGGTTTTAGACGAGGTTGCTTTTGGCTGGATGGATCGGTATTAGTTTGAAAGGACTGCCATAATAAACCACCACAGACTGGGTGGCTTTACGCAATAGAAATTTACTTTCTCAGAGTCTGGGAAGCTAGAAGTCCAAGATCTAGGTGTTGGCGGGTTTGGTGTCTTCTGAGGCCTCTCACCTTGGCTTGTAGATGGCCTTTCCTCTGTGTGTGAGCATCCCTGGTATTTCTCTGTGCCCACATTTCCTCTTCCTTATAAGGACACCAGTCAAATTGGATTAGTGCCCTAATGCCCTCCTTTAAACTGAATCACATCTTTATTTATTTACTTTTTGAGACAGAGTCTCTCTCTGTTGTCCAGGCTGGAGTGCAGTGGCATGATCTCGGTTCGTTGAAGCTGCCCCAGTTCAAGCAATTCTCATGCCTCAGCCTCCTGAGTATCTGGGACTACAGAGGTGTGCCACCATGCCCAGCTAATTTTTATATTTTTACTAGAGACAGGGTTTTGCATGTAGGCCAGGCTGGTCTTGAACTCCTGGCCTCAAGTGATCTGCCTGCCTCGGCCTCCCAAAGTGCTCGGATTACAGGTGTGAACAACCATGCCTGGCCCGAATCACCCCTTTAAAGGCTCTATCTCCAAACACATTCATATTCTGAGATAGTGGGGATTAGGGCTTCCCTGAATTTCGGAGGGGGTCATGATTCAGCCCATAACATACATGATCCAGTGTAAATGTTTTGAGAACAATGGGAGATGGGATTCTCACTATTGGAGAAGAGAGCTATAAATGTGGAAAGATTGAAAACTAGATTGGGATTGAAGTACTACAGTGCAATTATGGACATACATGCATACACACACACACACACATATAAATATGTACATGTATATATGCATATGTTCCTTGCCTCTGGGTACCAAGAGGGCTCAGGAGCAGCAACACCCTGACAGCAATAAGTACAACCAGTGTTCAAATGTTGGTTCCTAAAAATTATTTTTTACTAACAGGAACCAGGTTTGTTGTTGTTTGAGAAATGGCTGTTTCCAGGGATAGAGCAGCGAAGGTCTGAAATGAGACCAGGCTATTTAATTTGAAGGGGCGCCTACTGGCCAAATCTGGCACTATTTAAATGAATGATGATAGTAATCAATTATAACCCACTGAGTTAGTAGGAATCATTGAATCCACACTGATATAATTAACTAAATGAATAAATAGATCTGGCAAGGTGGCTCATGCCTGTAATCCCAGCACTTTGGAGGCTAAGGCGGGTGGATCACTTGAGGTCAGGAGTTTGAGACTAGCCTGGCCAACATGGTGAAGCCCCATCTCTACTAAATATATAAAAAATTAGCCGGGCGTGGTGGCATGTGCCTGTAATCCCAGCTACTTGGGAGGCTGAGGCAGGAGAATTGCTTGAACCTGGGAGGTGGAGGTTGTGGTTGCAGTGGGCCGAGATTGCACCACTGCACTCCAGCATGGGCAACAGAGCAAGAATCTGTCTAAAAAAAAAAAAAAAAAAAAAGAATAAATGAGGAGAGGAGAAAACATTTTCTTGCAGTAGAGTGTCAATGAATAAATGGAGAAGGAACGATGGAGTCAGAAAATCACTATTTAGGCTGGGCGCAGTAGCTCACGCCTGTAATCCCACCACTTTGGAGGCTGAGGTGGGAGGATTGCTTGAGGGAGATCAAGACCAGCTTGGGCAACATAGTGAGGCCCCATTTCTAAAAAAAAAAAAAAAAAAAGAATAAATTAGCCAGGTGTGGCACATGCCTGTAGTCCCAGCTACTTGGGAGGCTGAAGTGGGAGGATTGCTTGAGTCTGGGAGGTCAAGGCTGCAGTGAGCCCTGATTGCACCAGTGCACTCCAACCTGAGTGACAGAGTAAGACCCTGTCTCGAAAATAAATAAATAAAAAAATAAATAAAATCATGATTTGGCAATCCTTATCATCATAATTCAGAAAGGAAACATCAATGGACGCTGAGGCTAGAGAGCAAAAGTTTGACGAGGTAAGGTTATCTACATAATTTCAAAATATCTCCTAAAAATACTTCTTAATTACAAAGGGGAAAAGAGTAACATACTGTGGAGAAAGCTGGCAGATACCACCTTGATCAGGTGATCAAAGTTAATATCACCAGTAATAACACAAATCTAGATTGCATACCATCTGATGGGAGGCAGTGAGAAGAACACAGCGTCATTTTTTGTGGTATTTCTGCCAAAAGCACATATCCTGAATCTAACCACGAGGAAACATCAGACACACACAAAAAACTGTCCTGTAATCTTCAAAAATGTGAAGGTCACGGAGACAAAGGAAGTAAAGAACTATTCCAGATTGAAGGAGACAAAAGAGATGTGACAATGCAACAGTTCATCTGAACTGGTTTATTTTGTTTTCCAGAGGATATTATTGGAACAATTTGCAAAACTTGATTGAGTCTCTAGATTAGATGGTCATAATGCATAGTGCTAATTTCCTGATTTTGGTGTTTTTATTTTGGTTATGTAGGAGGATGTCCTTGTTTAAAAGAATTATAGAGGCCGGGCGCGGTGGCTCAAGCCTGTAATCCCAGCACTTTGGGAGGCCGAGATGGGCGGATCACGAGGTCAGGAGATCGAGACCATCCTGGCGAACACAGTGAAACCCCGTCTCTACTAAGAAATACAAAAAATAGCCGGGCGAGATGGCGGGCGCCTGTAGTCCCAGCTACTCGGGAGGCTGAGGCCGGAGAATGGCATGAACCCGGGAGGCGGAGCTTGCAGTGAGCTGAGATCCGGCCACTGCACTCCAGCCTGGGCTACAGAGCGAGACTCCGTCTCAAAAAAAAAAAAAAAAAAAAAAAAAAGAATTATAGACTAAAGTGTTTAAGTATGATGGGGCATCATTGTGGCAATTTTTTTCCAAATAGTTCAGGAAATCAAGGGGTTCTTTGTTCTAGTCTTGAAAATTAATGTTTAAAATTGTTTCAAATTTATAAAATTATCTAGACAAAAAGAAGGTAAAATAAAGGTATTTTACAAAACAAAATGGACAAACAAAAACTGAGTGTTTGTTGCCAGCAAACCCACTGAAGGCAATTCTAAGGCACATTTTTTTTTTTTCAGGCAGAATGAAAATAATCTCAGATGGAAGGTTGGAGAGAAATGAAGGAACAAATAAACAAACAAATGGAGAACAAAGAAAAGGGTAAATGAATGGGTAATGTACAAGAACATCAACTGTGGAGTTTTAAAATACATGACAAAATAAGTTGGGAAGGAGATATGTAAAGTTACATATTCTTTTTTATTTTTGAGATGGAGTCTTGCTCTGTTGCCCAGGCTGGAGTGTAATGGTGTGATCTCCACTTACTGCAACCTCTATCTCCAGGGTTCAAGCCATTTTTCTCCCTCAGCCTCCTGAGTAGCTGGGATTATAGGCACCCGCTACCACGCCTGGCTAATTTTTGTATTTTTAGTAGAGATGGGGTTTCACCATGTTGGCCAGTCTAGTCTCGAATTCCTGACCTCATGTAATCTGCCCGCCTTGGTCTCCCAAAGTGCTGGGATTACAGCTGTGAGCCACCACACCCGGCCTAAAGTTAAATACTCTAAAAATTGTTTGCATTTTCTGGGAGGAAGGTAGATGTACTGATTACATTATATTTTGATAAGTCAAAAATGTATATTATAATGGAATTTTGCTCTTGTTGCTCAGGCTAGAGTGCATGATAGGATCTGAGCTCACTCCATCTCAAAAAAAAAAAAAAGAAAATACAGGTAGTCTCCTAAATTATCTTATTAAATATATATGTACACACACACACACACACACACACACATATTTTTTTGTTTTGAGACAGAGTCTTGCTCTGTCCCCCAGGCTAGAGTGAAGTGGCACAATCTTGGCTCGCTGTAACCTTCACCTCCTGGGTTCAGGCGATTGTCTTTTCTCAGCCTCCTGAGTAGCTGGGACTACAGGTGCCTGCCACCACGCCCAGCTAATTTTTGTATTTTTAGTAGAGACGGGGTTTCACCATGTTGGCTGGGCTGGTCTCAAACTCCTGACCTCAGGCAGTCTACCCACCTCAGCCTCCCAAAGTGCTGGGATTACAAGGGTGAGCCATTACGCCCAGCCTGCATTTTCTAGAGATCAAGGAGGTAGTTTTAACCAAGACTGGATGCCAAAAGTTATAAAAGAAAAGATAAACATATTTGACTAAAACATTAAAAATATTTTGTAAGTGATACCATAAAAAAGTTATTGGGCAAATTGTACTAACTGTAATGCAGATGGTAGTCAGATTTAATTTCTGTAAAGTTAATCTTGAAAATTTCAGCTCCTGTAAATTGACAAGATTAATATTAAATGATACAAGTAGATATTTTCTATTGCTTCCCAACAGAAAAATGGGCAACAGATATGGAGAGAAAATTCACAGAAGTCCAAATATATCCAACAGCCATATAAAAAGGTGTTCAAATTTCTTGGTGGTCATGATGGGGCCACTGGCATTACCTTCATATAAACAAGAAAAGGTTGGGGCCCCTTCCTCTGATTGAACGCCATCAGGATGCCTGTTTTTGCAAACCATTTATGGGCCAGATTTCCGCTCCATCATCCATCGTAAGCACAAACTGCACAGTGTATGCAGCGGCCCAGATCCAGAGAAATGCAAATGCACAATGGAATATTCCTTTTTATCCATTAAACTGGCAAAAAATTAAGAAGAGTCGTGATACCTGTTGCCAGCAGGACTGTGGGGTGACATCCATTGCTAGTGGTGTTGTAGAGCATTCTGGCCTTTTTTTTTTTTGGAAGACAGTCTGGCAATATCCATTAAAATTAAAAATACATATTTCCCTTGACCCTAGAATCCTACTCCTAGGAATCTATTCCATAAAATAAAAGTGCTAATTTGTACGAACATGTGTGCAAGAATGTTTATTGCGGCCTTGTTTGTAGCTGCCAAGAACCAGAAACCTAGTGAATGGCCATTAATCAGGGAATGGCTGAAAAATTAAAATATATTACTCCATAGAATATTATATGGCCATTCAATGGGATGAATGATAGCCTTACCAGATGTCTGAGAGAGATTTCCAAGAGATACCTGTGAGTGAGAAAAGTAAGATGCAGAATGAGTGTAATATGGTTCCATCATTATGAAAAAAGAACAGAAAACTTCCCTATATGTGTTGGTGTATATGAAAATGTATACTGGTGTGTGTGTATGGTTACAAAGGAAAATATATACGGACACACCCTATTGTTGTTGGAGGAGGAGAGAAAAAGAGAACAGTTGTTCCTAATAAAAACAGCAAGTATGATATGATCCCACCCATGTAAAACTGTGGCGTGTGTGTGTACATAAATGCACTGCAAGAAGTCTACCTCATTTTTACTGGTTAGGATGGTGCAATTTTAAGAGACTTTCATTTTTCATGATTGTATCTTTATGTATTTTTCCAATTTTTTTTTTTGAGACAGAGTCTCACTCTGTCACCCAGACTGGAGTACAGTGGCGCTATTTTGGCTCACCACAACCTCTGCCTCCTGGGTTCAAGCAATTCTCATGCCTCAGACTCCCAAGTAGCTGGGACTACAGGCGCATGGCACCCCACCCGGCTAATTTTTTATATTTTTAGTAGAGATGGGGTTTTGCCATGTTGGCCAGGCTGGTCTCGAACTCCTGGTCTCAAGTGATCTGCCCACCTCGGCCTCCCAAAGTGCTGGGATTACAGGTGTGAGCCACCGCGCCTGGCCATATTGTTCCAATTCTTTTTTTGTTTTGTTTTGTTTTTGAGATGGAGTCTCGCTCTGTTGCCCAGGCTGGAGTGAGTGAAGTGGTATGATCTCCGCTCACTGCAAGCTCCGGCGCCCGGGTTCATGCCATTCTCCTGCCTCAGCCTCCCGAGTAGCTGGGACTACAGGCGCCTGCCACCACGCCTAGCTAGTTTTTTTTTTTTTTGCATTTTTAGTAGAGATGGGGTTTCACAGTGTTCGCCAGGATGGTCTCGATCTCCTGACCTCGTGATCTGCCCGCCTCCGCCTCCCAAAGTGCTGGGATTACAGGCGTGAGCCACTGCGCCCAGCCATGTTGTTCCAATTCTTCATAATAGATGTGCATTGTTTTTATGTCCAAGAAAAAGATGAAATTATTTTCACATTGAAAATAACAAAAACCAAATAAACCTCAAACTCCTAATACCAATAGGCCTCAGTAATGTATATATTCTTATTTATCTTTGGCTTCAGGAGGCTCAACTGGAGAAAGGGATGAGAAAGAATGAACAAAGGCAACACCTATTGCTCTGAAGTATTACCTCCATTGCAGATGATGGGGCAGTTGGGAAAAGGTTTAAAGTCATGCATATATTTGCCACTGCCCATCTCTTTGATGGCTTTACTGTGTCAGCATAATCATTTGCTGCTTGAGGTAAACTTATTTTTTTGTTTGTTTTTTGAGACAGAGTCTCGCTCTGTCACCCAGGCTGGAGTGCAGTGGTGCGGTCTCGTCTCACTGCAACCTCTGCCTCCCAGGCTCAAGCAATTCTCCTGCCTCAGCCTCCCTAGTAGCTGGGATTACAAGCATGCGCCACCACGCCAGGCTAATTTTTTATTTTTAGTAGAGATGGGGTTTCTCCATGTTGGTCAGGTTGGTCTCGAACTCCTGACCTCAAGTGACCCACCCACCTCGGCCTCCCAAAGTGCTGGGATTACAGGCGTGAGCCATTGTGCCTGGCCTTAGGTAAACTTTTAAAAACTTTTAGTGGAAGTTTGATATTTTGGTATTTGTTTTTTTCCTTGAGGAGTATAGACCATGGCAAACTGGTTTTGAAATTCCCCACCTTCCCCAGAGAGGAATGTCAAGGTGACAGAAAGGCCAAGAGAGGAAAAAGAACAGTATAAAGGAAAAGGAGGAGCCGGGAGGGGTGGCTCACACCTGTAATACCAGCAAGTTTGGAGGCTGAGGTGGGAGGATCCCTTGAGTCCAGGAGTTTGAGACCAGCCTGGGCAATAGTGAGACCTTGTCTCTACAAAAAATGAACAAAATTAGCCAGGTGTGGTGGCGTGTGCCCATAGTTCCAGCTATGGCAGATCACTTGAGCCTGGGAGAATGAGGCAGCCTGGGTGACAGAGTGAGACCCTCTGTCTCAAAAAAAAAAAAAAAAAAAAAAAAAAAAAAAAAAAATCAAATAAAAGGAGTAGAGGCTTCTCCAACAGTAGGGGCACTGACGGTTTGTTGCCTGCTGCTTCAAAGGTGTGTGTGGTTTTATTCGTCGGAGAAAAAGGTTTCTTCCCTGCTTTTCAGATAGCTAATGAAAATAGCATTGTGTGATATGACAAACCTGGTGTTGCAAATTTTAGATTTGAGAGTAAAATTCATTTTTGTGTTTTGAACTTGAAAGAAGAGCTATTTGAATCCTTTTGTAGTTCATAAGCGTGATGATTGGGTTTTCACGCGCATGTGTGAGCTGTGCCTCCCTCAAATCTTGTTATGATGTTGGCATATTACCCGTCTGACGTGAACAAAAAAGTTATTTGGACTGGAGTTTAGAGATTGGCAAACTTGTTGACCTAGTTTTAAGTGGAGACTGCTAGTTACTCAAAGTTTGCTTCTACAGTCATTCTTTTATTTCCTGCCAGTAAAATGAGGATCCTGAGACTATGTCTAAGGAGCTGCTGAGAGGCTTACACGGGCTTGTTCGGATAAAGCGATTTAGAACAGTGCCTGCATTTGGAAAGCACTATTCAGTGTGACTCTTATTATGATGATGAATCCTTTCTCATTGGTTGGGCTCAGCTGTCTGCTTGAACAGGAAGCACTTTACAAAAAGTTTTTTGGAAATGGTTTATAATGTAATACAGGGTATTGATACCACTTAAGATTCTGAGATATTGTCTGAATTACTTTGTGTATAATACTTCAGCCAATGCTGTGAACTTGAGGGCACTAAATTCTATTTGATGGCAAAATTCGGTCAATGATTACTTATAGTCAACTTATAATGAGATTTAGGGATTTAATAGGATGTGGAAAAAACTTTTGATTTCTTTAAAGAAATGTGTTTTACAATAAAACTAGGCACTATGGATTTTCTATTTGGGATAGGACAAGTAGAAAGTTTAGCTCCATGGATGTCTAGCAGGTTCCATCAGGAATGTCTTTTTCTTTTTCATTTCTTTCTCTTTTTTTGAGATGAGGTCTCACTGTGTTGCCCAGGCTGGAGTGCATGTCATGATCATGGCTCACTGCACCTTTGACCTCCTGGGCTCAAGTGATCCTCTCACCTCAGCCCACTGAGTAACTGGGATTACAGGGGCACACCACCACACCTGGCTAATTTTTATATTTTTTATAGAGACACAGTTTTGCCATGTTATCCAGGATGGTCTCAAACTTCTGAGTTCAAGTGGTTATCCTGCCTCGGCCTCCCAAAGTGCTGGGATTACAGATGTGTGCCACCATTCCTGGCCAAGAATGCCTTTTTCTAAGAGTTAATAAAAGGGCCTTTTATGATATCATGTTATGAGGATGAATTAAGAGGTTTTGCAGCCGGGCGCGGTGGCTCAAGCCTGTAATCCCAGCACTTTGGGAGGCTGAGACGGGCGGATCACGAGGTCAGGAGATCGAGACCATCCTGGCTAACATGGTGAAACCCCGTCTCTACTAAAAAATACAAAAAACTAGCCGGGCGAGGTGGCGGGCGCCTGTAGTCCCAGCTACTCAGGAGGCTGAGGCAGGAGAATGGCGTGAACCCGGGAGGCGGAGCTTGCAGTGAGCTGTGATCCGGCCACTGCACTCCAGCCTGGGTGACAGAGCGAGACTCCGTCTCAAAAAAAAAAAAAAAAAAAAAAAAAGAGGTTTTGCTATTGGATTTGATGTATTGTTTCATGTTACGATGTCCCACCACCACCTATTTAACTTTTTCAGTTCTGCCATCAGAATGTTGGAGTGCCATTACCAACTCTCTGCACCTCCTCCTGTCTTCCTCCTGGAGTTCTGGGTAAGCTATTTTGTCCCACCCACTGGGAGAGCACTCTGGGTGTTGGAAGGTTAGGAGCCCTGAAAAGAAGGCAGGAGAAGAGAAGCCCTCATTCTTCTACATTAGCTGTGAGGCTGCAAAGGAAACCCCCTGCAGGGCTCCCAGATTTTAAAAGCGCCCTGGTGAGTAATGACCTGGTGAGTAACGCTCCTGCAGAGCACATGCGGGACTCTGCCCTGTCTCCCACCTCTTTCCTTGTAGTCCTTACTTAAAATAGAAACCAGTTAAATATGGTAGCCAGCTGGGAGCCTGACTTTCTACTCCTAATGCTCGCCTACCTGCCTCACATTTAGAATTTTTTTTTTTAGCAAAGTGAAAGCAAGTTTATTAAGGAAGTAAAAGAATAAAAGAATGGCTACTCCTTAGAGCAGCCCTGAGGGCCGCTGGTTGCCCGTTTTTATGGTTATTTCTTGATGATATGCTAAACAAGTGGTGGGTTATTCATGCTTCCCCTTTTTAGACTATATAGGGTAACTTGCTGATGTTGCCATGGCATTTGTACACTGTCATGGGGCTGGTGGGAGTGTAGCAGTGAGGACGACCAGAGGTCATTCTTAATCGCCATTTTGGTTTTGGCCGACTCCTTGACTGCATCCTGTTTTATCAGCAAGGTCTTTATGACCTGTATTTTACGCTGACCTCCTGTCTCATCCTGTGACTTAGAATACCTTAGCTTACTAGGAATGCAGCCCAGTAGGTTTCAGCCTCATTTTACCCAGCTCCTATTTAAGATGGAGTTGCTCTAGTTCACATGCCTCTGACAGCAGGAGTTCAAGACCAGCCTGGGCAACAGAGCGAGACCCTGTCTCTCTTGGGAGACCAGATCCTGCTCTAGTGACTGTTCCGCATGCAAAAGCGCCCCCAGGCTCGGCCCGGCCCTTCGGGATTCACCTTACTTTTAGAAATGTTGAGTAAGTTGCAGAGTGCTTGGACATCCTCTCCTAAAGGGCTTTGTGTGGGGGACAGATTTATACTCCTTTTCCAGCAGCACCATGTGCCCTCGATACACTTAAGGCATCTGCTCTCCATTTATTCTCCTGATCCCAGAAAGAAGATTGGGAATAATTATTTGAGGTTTCAGTCTGTGCTCTGGGTACCTCTTTTTTTTTTTTTTTTTTTCTTTTTTTGAGATGGAGTCTCGCTCTGTCACCCAGGCTGGAGTGCAGTGGCGCGATCTCGGCTCACTGCAAGCTCCACCTCCCAAGAGTGTCTGAGGCATAAATCTGTCTGTGACTTCCGGGACAAATGAATAGTCATTTGAAACATCCGCCATGGCTAGGTGTGGCCTCTGGGGCTTTTCCACAAGGCAGGGCAGGGCTAGTCTGTAAAATAACATTTGAGGCCATTCTGCCGGATGTTCAAGTTCAGGTACCTGACCATTCAGGGGACGTAGATATAGGCTACAGATACAATATGGCATTCACAAAGGAAGAAGCAGAAGGTATTGTAGGTTTCATGAGCAAAGAAAGTAGTGTGGTTTGCAGTTTTGTTACAGGTGTAAGCAACAAAAAGAAAAAAAAGATAAAAGAAAAAATAAACAAAACGAAAGTGGCATGGTGCATGTCTTATGTTTGCACAGGGGTTGCACGGGGCCTGTCTCTCCAAGTTCTTGCGGCCGGGAGAAGGCAGATTCCAAAGCACTGCTGGCTACCCCAGCCATTGGGGCACTGTGAGCAAAGTGGATCACTGCATGCTAAGTCTGCTAAGGCTGTTTTTTGGTTTTTTTTTTTTTTTTTTTGATTTCTTTCTTCTCAAGCCTTGCTGTCCTTCCAGGCAAAACTGGAATGGCTCGGGGAATTCTTGTTTCATGTACTGTTGAGTCCACTGAATCTAAGTTTCTGGCAACAAAAGAACTAGACGGGCAAACAATTTGAGGTAAGTGTGTGAGGTTAATTTTTTCTTCGGCTCTCAATGAATAAGAGATCTGATGCAAAAACAGCTCTGGCTATGGAAGTGGGCCATGTTGGCCAGGCTGGTCTCGAACTCCTGACCTCAGGTGATGTGCCTGCCTTGGCCTCCTAAAGTGCCAGGATTATAGACGTGAGCCACTGCACCTGGCCAACAGGATTTACTTTTGTTACAGCATGTATATTTTGGTTGATCCAGTGGAGTAATTTCTTTAATTTCAGCTAGGTGATCTAGCCGTGGTTCTTACTTAACTATATCACTCAGAAAGTATCCTAAGATCTGGCTGGGCATGGTGGCTCATGCCTGTAATCCCAGCAGTTTGGGAGGCTGAGGCGGCAGATCACGTGAGGCCAGGAGTTGGAGAGCAGTCTGGGCAAATGGTAAAACCCTGTCTCTACTAAAAATAAGAAAATTAGCTGGGCGTGGTGGCCCCCCTGTAGTCCCAGCTACTCGGGAGTCTGAGACAGGAGAATCACTTGAACCCGGGAGGCGGAGGTTGCAGTGAGCTGAGATCGCACCACTACACTCCAACCTGGGTGACTGAGTGAGATTCCGTCTCAGAAAAAAAAAATGTATCCTAAGATCTGAGCAGTCAAGTTTTTCATTGCTGCATCAGTTTGACAGGTGGTGTATTCCTTACATGTCAGTATCATAATGGGGCGTTAATGCAGGACTGTCTGCCATGGACCTAATTGCCATTCACTTTCAACAAACATCTCACGAATTCTTACTATGTTCCAGAACTTCTCGACAGAAGGACTCGTTTGTGTCATAGTGGTGCTCCTTCAACCTTTTCCTGCCTTCCAGGTATCCATGTAAATATTGCTGTTTGGCAGTTTCTTCTAGAGCTGGAACCCAACAGGGTTTCCCAACTTTACGACTTTCAAAGGGTGGTATCCCTGCCAACTGACACTAGAGGGCGCCCAACTGCCAGTAACAAATTTGGGCGCTGGGATTTAGGGCACTGTTTGAAAACTGGTTTTACTCTTTTCAGTAAAAAACAGTTGCACAACTCCATCCTCCTCCCAAGGGGGCATCAAAGGAGGAGACAGTCTAATGTGGAGTAGACGTTGGTTTGTTTCCATTAAGGCTTACTTTCTTAAAACCCAGGCTTTCGGAATATCCCTGAGAACAGCGAGTAACTTATTAGTAACTGCATATCCTGGTTGTTACATTTAATCCCATCCTGCTCTCATCCACCACATCCCTATCTAATTCCATAATATCTCAGCATGAAGCTCTCAAAAGGACTGGCTCCTTTCTAAACCTCAAAGGGCTTACAGACAGACCACTCCTGCTCTCATTTTGCTCTCTGTTTTGTCTAATGCCCCCTTTCCTTGAACACAGGCAAGCCTTATCTCCCATTTTGGTCCAGGACTATCTGGCTACAATGAATTTGTTTGGTCTCATTCTGTTAATTCAGACTCCCTCTAACTCCACCATTCCTTGTTGTCTGTTCTTTCCCTTCTTTGTTCCTGTTCAGTATCAACGAGTTCTTACTCTTGCATTTTCTATCCAGGAAGAAGGGTAAAGTATTTCTCAAGTGTTGACTATGTGTCAGTTACTTTTCTTTATGTCACTTACACCATCGCATGCAGAAGCTGGTATGGATAGCCCCATTTTACGGATGAGTACACTGAGGTTCAGGGTCAAGTCACCTGCCAGAGGTTGTGTACCTTGAAAGTAGTCAAGCTGGGATTCAGTTCTAGGGTTTTTGGATTTCCCTCTACCACCCTCCTTCCTTAGATTTTTCTTTTTTTGAGATGGAGTCTTGCTCAGACGCCCAGGCTGGAGTGCGGTGGCGCGATCTTGGCTCACTGCAAGCTCCGCCTTCCGGGTTCACGCCATTCTCCTGCCTCAGCCTCCCGAGTAGCTGGGACTACAAGTGCCCACCACTACGCCCGGCTAATTTTTTTGTATTTTTAGTAGAGACGGGGTTTCACCATGTTAGCCAGGATGGTCTTGATCTCCTGACCTCGTGATCCGCCCGTCTCGGCCTCCCAAAGTGCTGGGACCTTAGATTTTTATGCTGTTTAATATTGTCATCAGTGCTTCCAGTCATATTCCTTGTTTTTGTTCCTTGGTTTTGTCACATGAAAGTTTATCCAAAATTCATAATTCATGATCAAAACTAGCTAAAGACATTATAAAACTGAAAAAGGACCTCAATTCGGATGGAATTGTCCCTCCTACCCTCATTATATCTCAGAACTTAAAAGAAACCCAAATTTGAGATAGGAGTAGCTTTAGTCATTAAGTAAAACCGGTTCTCAGTTCAGCCCGCATTATGAGACTTCACTTGAGGAGTCACTCCAGAGTAGCTAATATACAAGATTTTTTTTTTTTTTTTTCCCTGTCTTGCTATGTAGCTCAGGCTGGAGTACAGTGGTGTAATCACGGTTCACTGGAGCCTTGACCTCTGGACTTAAGCAATCCTCCCACCTCAGCCTTCAGGCTTCATATAAATGTAGAAGCACCAAATTGAAAATTGAATCTCTTCTAATAGTCTTCATTTTCTACTTGTCTAACGCAGTTCTAAAGGAGAAAATAGCCATAGAAATTTCTGATATTTATTATGAGTAGATAATTTTTAAAAACAGCTTAATTGGGATATAATTCATATACCATAAAATTTACCCAATAGTGTACAAAGCTGGGCATTATAGTGTACAAAGCTGGTTCCGTGGCTTCTATCCATCTCTCTTGCTGTGGTCACTTGAGGTGGGAGTATCCTTTAGCCCAGGAGTCCAGCCTGGGCAACATAGTGAGATACTGTCTCTAAAAACAAACAAACAAACAAACAAAGTACACAGTTCAATAGTGTTTAGTATATCCAGAGATATGTGCAGCCCTCGCCACATTAAAATTGAGAACATTTTCATCACCTCAAGAAGAAACCTTGTATCATTCAGCTGTCCCCCCTCCTATTCCCATACACTTGCCCTCTCCAGCCCTGAGTAACCACTGATCTCCTTCCTGGCCCTGTGGATTTCCATATTCTGGAATTTCATGAGAATGGAATCATAGAGTGTGCGGTCTTTTGTGACTAGCTTCTTTCACTTAGCACAATGTTTTCATGATTCATCCATGTCGTAGCATGTAACAGGACTTTTATTCTTTTTTTTGTGGCGGAGTAATGTTCTCTTGTATGGATACACCACGTTTGGTTTATCTGTTTGTCTGTTGATGGATATTTAGATTGTTTCCACCTTTTGGATATTGTGAATAATGCTGTCGTAAATATTCATGTCCTGTTTCTTTGTGGGCATATGTTTTCACTTTTCTTGGAGATATACCTAGGAGTGGAATAGCTGGGTCACATGGTGACTCTATGTTTAATCATTTGTGGAACTGCTGGACTGCTTCCCAAAACAGCTGGACCATTTTACAATTACACCATCAGCATATAAGGGTTCTGATTTCTCCATTTTTCTGTTCTTAATAACAATTGTTATTTTTGACTTTTTGATTTTAGCCACCTAGTAGGTATGGAGTAGACTTTTTTTTTTTTTTGGAAATAGAGACAGAGTCTCACTATGTTGCTTAGGCTGGTTTTGAACTCCTGGCCTGAAGCTATCCTCTCTGTCTTGGTCTCCCAAACTATTGGGATTATAGGTGTGAGCCACCTGGCCGGGCCTTGCTTTTTTTTTTTTAATTTTTTAAATTTATTTTTTATTAAATGGGGAGGGATTTATATCACTAGATTTAGTGATTTGTGCATTTACTTATTCTTTCAACTACCAGTTATTAACCATCTGCTAGGCCTTGGGCCAGACTCTGGAGATTTAAGGTGTCCTATCTGGCCTCTACACCTCGTGGGGTAGGAAAACAGAAAATGAGATGTACTCAAATGCAAGTATTTTAATAGAGCTATTCATAAAACTGTGCAAAAACCCAAAGCAGCAAGTGCCTAACCTGAGATCCATTTAATCCAAATAGGTTTAGATTTAAGCTGCTGAATGGCTATGATTAAAATGTTTACCATCAGCTTTATCAAAAGTCTTTCTAGAAACATGGTGGCTTTCAGAGTCACTGTTAATGAGCCCACTTGTGTCTAGGAAATAGCCCTCACTTTCAGAATTGTCACTGAGTTCCCACTGTTACAATATGGCAACTATGCAAATGTGTGTCTGTTGTACATGGACACAATAAGTCGTGTTATCCTTTGATTGGTGAGAACAAAGAGCGTCTGATGACTTTGGGATTTCAGGTACAGAAAATAAATTTCCTTTGCTGCTTAGGTCTTTAATAGTCCCATTTTATTGGATTTTTTTGCCTTTCCCCTTACCAGAACCAATTACTTCCATTTTTTCCCTTCTCTCAGCAGTCCCACCTCACTGATTTTCCCTGCTCCATTTCTTCTATCTTTATTTTCTTCGGGGTTCTCTGGGCTGTGCCTCTGTCCCAGAACCCATTGCTGCCTTGGAGAAGTTGTCCTCAGCCTGGCTGCCCTGTTGGCTTAGATGCATTTAAAATGCACGGGGCCCTCTGTGGGCTTTAGGAATATTTGCTCAGCTTCTTCTCTTTTCCTCTGGAGTAGCATAAACATGGAGTTGAGGTCCTTTTGCAACTATACAGGCCAGAGTTCATTGCCCGAGGCTGTCAGAGAACAGAAAACACCTGCTTTAATTTAGCAGGCCTCTGTCTCCCTCTTTGCCAGAGTGGGGGACATTTTAGGTTCCATGGCTTCCGTCCATCTCTCCTGCTGCGGGCACCTATTTTTATATGGTGGTGTAAATATCTGCAGGACAACAAGACTTAATATGCCCTCCTGTGCTTGGCTTGTAGACTTCTCCTGGATGATTCCTGACTAATGACAGAGTAGAAGCCTGAGGTCATGTAAATGTTGTGAGTGAGGGAAACAGGTGCCTGGGAGTGTCACCACACTTAAAGCAACACCCTGTAGAAAGCCCTTTTTGGGGGCCTTTGAGGCATCCACCTTTGCAGATGAAAAAATGCTTCTCTATCCAGGAAATGGCCAAGGGGGTGAATTTTCTTTCTTCACGTGTATGTATAGTTTTAGGGGAATTTTGTTCATGCATGTCTTGGTCACTCCCTATGATGGTGATATGGGACAGTTTTTTTCTCCTGTCCCATTCTGTCCCTGTCTGCAGGAGGCCTTGCCAGTTGCTTTGACTTAGGACAGAAGAACTACCAGAATTTCAGATACGGTGTCCACGGCGGTGAGCTGAGGGAGGACTTGGAAAATGTGGACTTGGCAGGTAGAGGAGGGTGGAAGAGAGAAAGGAGAGTTAGCCATCTTAGAAAAATAGACCCCGTGAAAGCTCTGCAACCAGTGGCTTTATCAGGAAGAAGACCCAAGGCCCACTTGAGATGGTCTGACGTTAGTGAGGGAGAAGGGGGCTGAGGCTGGTCTTGAGAGTAGACTGGGATTACTGTGTGATTTGAGTGGAGAAAGCTCCTGTGTAAAAATATCCCATCTGCTGGCTTTCCTGGTGTCTGAGGTTCTAATCAAGTTACTGCTTATGCACGTGTTTGTGTGTGTGTGTGTGTGAGAGAGAGTGTGTGTGCTGTGTATGTTATGAAGTCTTAATCCCTTCCTTGTGTAGGTTTTGAGGTGTCCTAGAATTCCCTCTTAAAATGCAACCACCCAGGAGGGAAACTCCTTCAAGCCAATTCAGAGCATGTCCTAAGGGAAAGAATGGGGATGAGAAGAAGGGAATTTGGAAGAGGCTCCCCCTGAAGGTGGAGTCCATAGAGAAAGGAAAGCTGGCACTGTTGCTTGGAGGGGGATATTCAAGAGAATCTCAGCCTCTCACAGCCTCTCAGCCTAGGTTACCCACCATTGCCCCAGGGGATAGATTGATCCCAACATTAGGGAAGGGTTGGGGATGGAGGATTAAGGTCTTCTAGTAGGGCAAACCCCTGCCCCACGACAGAAAGTCTCAGTGCTTCATTGGCCTCCAGCCCTCAGGCCTTGCCCTTGACTGTGTGTTTCTCCAGTCAAGACCAAGCTGACCGATGGCCATTCCCGGTGCATCATCCTGGGCCCCTCCTGTGTCCCTCAAACTCACAGCATGCCAGTCACCCTTCCTTAGAAGCCACTGATTCTGCCCTGTATACCTCATCCTGGGCTGCCACAGCCCCTTAACAGGTTCCCAGGCCTGCAGCTCAGTTTCTTTCAATCCATGGTCATGCTGCTGCTGAAATGAGCTTCTAAAAAAAGGCAGATCTCTTCATTTTCACTCCTAGCTTAAAATCTTTCGGTGTTGCCTGACGGCCTCCCAGATGAAACACATTTTTTAGCAATAGCACCCGCTCCTTGCTTCTGCTTCTTATCCCTCTGCATAAACTACCTTCCTACCAGAGGGATCACTTGAAATCACAGTGCCGTCTCCGACTTCCCTGAATGTGCTGCCATCTCTGTAGGGACACCCTTTCCTCCTCCAGGTCATTTGGGACTTAGCTCAGGCATCAGCTCTTCTAGGAAGATGATCCTGACCTGTGTTCTGGCAGGTGCTCCTCATCCAGCCCCACAGTGCCCTGAGCTCCGTGGCTTCCTGTTTCTGCCTTGTAATTGCCTTCTCTTCCCACCCCATCTCTCAAATATGATCCCTTTAAAGTGGGGGTACAGGGGTTTTCTTAGGTCTTTCTGTACTCCAAGGCCCAGCAGTAGATAATCTACAAATATTTGCTATATGAATTAGATGTTGCTATGTTATGGTTTTGGTGTGGAAGGCCTTTCACCCCTTGGCTTATTTCTAAGGGTTCCCCAAGCAAGGCCCAATTTAAATATGACCTTCTCCTTGAAGCCTTTCCCTCACCCACCGTCAGAAACACTCAAGAACTACTCCCTCCCTCCACTGACCTTCTTTGACATGTATCACTTCTCCTTCTTCTCCTTTGTTTTATACAAATCTGTGAACATCTCAATACCTTGAAACCTTGAAAACCCAAAGGAGTGAATGCATTCAACAAACACTCAAGGATGAACCCTTTGGATTATGGGCACCAGGCCAGGAAAAGAAGACCGGCTGGGCAGGCTGCTTCTTCCTTTTAAGTCACATTAAGTAATTGCTCTGCTTGCTCACAGGGTTGGGCCTACTGTCTTTATTCTCTCTCCAGATGGATGGAAATTGCTTTTTGAGAATTGTTTCCATGTCTGGTTTATTTTTATTTTGCCACCTGTGCCTAGCACAATGCCTCCCTTAGAGAAAGCCTCCAGTGAATGAATGAATGAATGAATGAATGAATGAAGTTAGTGGGCAGCAGTAAACACTGATTTTATTTGACTCTGCCCTAAATTATGAGGTTTCAAAGGACTACCCCAGGAGCATCTCCCATCCTGAGAAATTGATTGTGTGTGTGTGTTTGTATGCACTGAGATACTGTGAAGGGTCTAGAAACTCCTCTCCCCACATTCCCCCAGGAAGAGAGAAAATTAGATTGCAGTTTTGATGCTCCCTTTTCTTCCAAAGGACTCCTATTCCTCTTCAGCTCAGTGCCTGGATAACATCTCAGAGCTGGTTCTGTATCTCAGGGAACCAGTACAGCCAACCAGTTGCTGAGGCCATGGCTGGTTGCTCTGTGGATGAATGGAGGGATTGAGGGTGAGCTTGTTCTTGTTTTTAATCCCCATGGGCCTTAAAACTCCTTCAGCTCTTGAAGCCCATTAGGAACTGCATTTGTTTTGGATGGCTTTTGTGGCACACTTCCTCTTTCAAATGAACTCTTTGGCTGTTTGGAAGGCCTGTGTCTCCTTCCCATACTTCTCTCTCACGTTTACATGTGCCTTTAAAAAGTCAGCTGGAAAGATTGGCACTTGCTACAGAAATGCCATTCTTTCCTGCTTCTGGATGGTTTCTTATAGCATTGTGTTGTCTGCTGAAATAGCCCCCAAACATTTTAGGAGTAAAGAGAGATGGCGGCCGGGTGTGGTGGCTCATGCCTGTAATCCCAGCACTTTGGGAGGCCGAGGCAAGTGGATCACCTGAGGTCAGGAGTTCGACACCAGCCTGGCCAACATGGTGAAACCCTGTCTCTACTAAAAATACAAAAATTAGCTGGACGTGGTGGCAGGCGCCTGTAGTCCCAGCTGCTCGGGAGGCTGAGACAGGAGAATTGCTTGAACCCGGGAGGCAAAGGTTGTGGTGAGCCGAGATCATATCACTGTACTCCAGCCTCAAAAAATAAAATAAATAATAATAAAAAAGAGAGATGGGTGTCCTTTGGGCTTAGGTTCTTGGGTCCTTAGTTGTGCCCAATATTCCTTCAAATGGATGACATTCGACAAACACAGGAGCTGGGCCAGGGAGTTTCGCTCACTGATATCAAGGGTGAATTAACATAGTTGAGAATAGTCCTCACACTTCTTTCCCTGGTGACACACACTTCAGGTATGTTTTCATTGTACAGTGCAAAAAGGCAGATCTCTTCATTTTGTTGTACAGTGCAAACTGTACAATAAAAATACAATGCCAGCCACATGTGCAATTTAAAATTTCCTAGTGGCCACATTAAAAAAAAGTAAAAAGAAATAGGTGAAATTACTCTTCATAACATATTTTCTTTAATCCAGTAAATCCAAAATATCATTTCAACGTACGATCAATATAAAAATTATAATGAGTTATTTTACCTTCTATTTCTCCTAAGTCTTTGAAATCAGGTGCATTATTTTACACTTACAGCACATCTCAATTGGGAGTAACCACTTTTCAAGTGCTCAGTAGTCACCTGTGGCCTGTGGCGCCTATATTGGACAGTGAAGCTCAACATTCTCCAGGTGAGGTGAGGAGGTGATTATTCTGGGGCCACTCTGCTCTCCAAATTAAGCTGCATAACTAGCTAAATCAAGATCAAAGGGATGGAGTACAATGAAGTGTATTCAAATATATGAATAGCTATAGAGCTTTAGAAATGGGATTTTAGGCTGTGGGTGCGGTAGCTCAGGCCTGTAATCCCAGAATTTTTGGAGGCTGAGGAATTGAGGAGTTTGAGACCAACCTGGCCAGCCTGGCCAACATGGTGAAACTCCATCTCTGCTAAAAATACAAAAAATTAGCTGGGCGTGGTGGCGGGCGCCTGTAATTGGTTACTCAGGAGGCTGAGGCAGGAGAATTGCTTGAACCTGGGAGGTGGAGGTTGCAGTGAGCCGAGATTGCATCAGTGCACTCCAGCCTGGGCAACAAGAGTGAAATTCCATCTCAGGAAGAAAAAAAAAAAAAGAATTTAAAAGGTGTTTTGGTATCACAATCAGCAAGAGGCCTTTTTCAGGGTTATGTAGTTATGTGACCCCTCATTGAAACATCATTCCTATTTATTATTTTATTCTCATCCAAGTTGTCCATTTGATCATTTTTCTTGGATTAATGGGTTTAGAAAACTAAATGTGATAGCTAATTTCACTTTCTGTTGTGCCTTGTTTTTTGGATTCCCTACATTCCATATGCCATAAGGAAAGAACTGGTTCTCTCTGTAAGAAATAATAACATGAATTGAAAGCTTGCTGTGTGTCAGACACTTGACATGTATTACCTCATTTAATCCTGGCAAGTAAGTATGACCAAGGTAACCCAGCTGGTAAATAGTGGACTCAGGCTGGCAGATTCCAGAGTTCACACTTCTGCCATGTACAGCACTATGAAATTGCCCCAGAACTGCTAAACTTCTCCAAAACTCTGTTTAAGGATACCGTCTTCTTTAAACATGCCTGCTCTATGCCCCTTTGCTTTTGAACCTTCTGGTAAAAAAAAAAAAAAAAAAAAAAAAAAAACGACAACTTTATATTTTGATCTATAATATAAACACTAAAGTTAAAATAATTCTTTTATGTTAAATATAACTGTTTCTTTAAAAGTCACAACTGTATTGATAGAGTTAAAATGACATTCCATTGGATTACAAAAAACAAGTCTATCCTTTTTTTTTTTTTTTAAAGTACTGTCTTTAATTCACTATTTTCCAATCCAATCGATAAATCTGATTTGACATTTTCAAGTTTGTTAGGTAGTTAGAGATTATGCTGGTTTCTGCATGCAGGCCTTAACACAATAAATGATATGTACATGCTTAGAGTATGTGTTTTAATATGTAATATAAATTCATTTCTTCTCTCTTCCCCCATTAAATTGTAAATCTTGTTTAGGGGAGGCTCTACATTTCCTACTTTATCAGGCTGTGTGTAAGAAAATGCGTTGTTGTCTACTAATCTGAATTGTTGTGTCTTTGATACCTCAAAGAGGTTAGTGGGACTTCTGACTGATACTTCAAACTCATACTTCTTGGGTGAAAATATAGGGCTTGCTTTTCAGTGATGTCAAGTATAGACTTTTGAACCAATCCCTTGTCAAATTAGTAAAGAAGGGATTTTTCAAACTTTAATTTTGGAGAAGGAGATAACTTTTTTTTTTTTTGAGACAGAGCCTTGCTCTGTTGCCCAGGCTGGAGTGCAGTGGCTTGATCTCAGCTCACTGCAAGCTCCGCCTCCTGGGTTTATGCCATTCTCCTGACTCAGCCTCCCGAGTAGCTGGGACTACAGGCACCCGCCACCTCGCGCGGCTAGTTTTTTGTATATTTTAGTAGAGATGGGGTTTCACCAGGTTAGCCAGGATGGTCTCGATCTCCTGACCTCGTGATCCACCCGTCTGGGAGATAACTTTTTCAAACTGTAATCTCTGCCAAGATGCTATGCAAAGAATTTACAAAGGAATCTGTAGAACTTGATTCTGCTTATTAAATAGGCAGAGAGGAGTTAAAGATTTCAAATCTATTACAAACAGTTATTCAGTCACTTTCTGTTTATCTGTAAATCTAATAGCGTATGTAGTTGAACTCTTGAAATTCTGGAATGTTTATTTTATTTTATTCATTGTCTTGAGAGGAGCAAAAGGAAGCGAGAGGGCATAGCTTTGAACTGGCAATTTGGCAACTTCTCTCCCCTTGCCACCCCTCCCCCACTATCTTAGCTATTTGACCTGATTAAACAGCTTTGGAATGGTAGCCAGACTTCTGTATGCTAACGAGGCCCCTACCCTATTCTCGATTTAATGCGATTTCATCCACGCAGAGCTTCCCGGTGCCCAGTGGAAGCCTGACTTCGCAGAAGTCTCCCAATTTTGTCAGGGGCTCGCCAGTGAAGAGTTCACACTGACTTGAAGCAGACACAGACTCTTTGGACGCCTCGGGTCACATCGGATTATTCACTAGCAAATTCTTTCCACCTTCTAAGTAGTGAAAGGTGACGTCAGAATCGCGTGTGCCACTCTCTAAAGGGACTCTGACAACACCCAGTCCAGGCTCTACGACTTCTGCCTAGGCACTTGCTTCCTAGTAGTAGAAAGTTTCCAAAGGTTGCCTGAAGTCCTCCCTACCTCTAAGCCTAAAGGTCAGAGCTCCAGGTCGCACCACCGAGCAGGAATCTGAGCATTTTGGAAGTTTCTGGTGTAGGGAGCAGAACAGAAGGGGTGGTAGCGGCGGACCGCGCAGAGTAACCCCCCTGCACTACGTAAAGAAAGCCCTGGCTGCAGGAGGGAGTGAGCCTGACATTGAGGCATTCCAGGGGGAGGGTGAGTTGCTGTCCTGGAGTCGCCAGGAACAGCAGCGGCAGTTCCAAGAAGCGAGAGAGGAAGGTGGCGGAGATAAAGAGAACACTTCGGGAATAAGAATATTAAAAAGCAGCAGGACCCAGAGCATTAGCAAACGGCAAAGCACATGTAGTAATTTGTTACACGAAACGGCAGCCTTCCAACTTTTGTACTGAAACACGGGGATTTACCCTTTGGGGGATTAAAAATGTTGATATGCAAAGCCAAAAGCTAATGAATAGGATTCAGTGGCTTGCTGGCAATATTGAAATATTTCTGTCCAGAAGCGCAAACTCTGCAGTTATTTAGAAAAGTAGGGAGTTGAACCAAACTATAATATTCTCCCGTGCGTCTCCACTTTCCCCAGCCCGAAAAGGAGCTGCCAACGCGGTACTTCCCCTTTAAGACCTGCTGGCTCTCGGGCTCTACAAAAGGGAGTGACCTCTGGGCTTTGACAGCTCCCCTAATAACTACCACCGAGCAGGCCCCGCCCACCTGGCGACCAGCCGCGCCGATTGGCCGGCGGGCCGGTATCCCGCGCTCTGATTGGCCTGTCGCTTCCCCTGAGCGAACCTTTAGAACTCTGAGACAGACAATATTCTGTTACATTGTAGCAAAATGGCGACTGTCATTCACAACCCCCTGAAAGCGTAAGTAAGACTAAAAAATGTACATATTCCGCGTGGTTTCAATATGAAAAAAAAGGCGCCTTCTGCGTGGCGAGCGCTGCCAGTGCTTGCGCTTGCAGGCGCCTCCAGCCGCGGCGGGGCTTCTCTCTTCTTTCAGCTCTTACTTCTTTTTTTTCCCCCAACGCGCAGAAATGTCAGGAGATGCAATTAACAAGAAGAAAATTGTTACATTTGTGTTCTGCTAAATTGCAGAGAGAGCGAGAAATAGGGGTTGCCGGCGGAGGAGCCCGGCGCTCGAGCGCTCTACAGCAGGGGGGTCGCGGGAGCTCGGGGACAGCGCGGTCCCTGGAGTCCCCCGCCTCGCGGGCAGGGAACGAGGCTCCGGGGGCGGCCGGGCGGGGGGCGAGCGTCGGGCCGGGACTGCCTCGGTGCACTTGGCCGAGCCCCGCACCCCCAAGCCCGCGGCCCCCGCCCCGCCGCTGGGTCTGCTGGGTCCGGCGGACGGACCGCGGAGGCTCCGGAGTTTGCAGGGCGCTCTTCGCCTTCCGATCGCTCGCGGGGAGTTTGTGCAAACCTTCCGGAGTTGGGAGCACCGCGGGGGAAGCAGCGGGTCCCGGGCGTGCTGGGTCCCAGGTGGTCGCCCCGGGCTTTCCCCGGCAGCCCCCGGATCTCGGAGGCGCTCCGGGCGACCGCGCGTGTGTGTCTGCTCGTGTGTTTGCGAGCAACCTGGCTGTAGTGGATTAGCGACTCGGGTTAACTTGGGGTGGATTTGGAGGCAGGGAAGCCGCAGGTCTTATGAATGGTGTTCTCGCCACCTCTGGGTGAGGCGCCGAGGCAGGCGGAGAGGCGGTTTTGGGGCTCCTGGCCCGAGGGGGCAGCGTCTGCTCCCGGCCGGGCGAGGGGCAGGTGCCTCTGGCCGCCCCGGGGAGACTTTGAGCGCTTGTCCAGATCCTGGACAGAGTGGGGCGGGCCGGGCGAGCACTCGCGGGGGCCAGCCCCGGGTCCAACAGCCAATTTCTGCCTGCCTGCCTGCCTTCCTCCTCCTTTTCATCCTGGCTTCCTTCCTTCCTTCCTTCCAGTCGGTGGAACTGTTAAGCCGCCAAGTCCGCTCGCGATCGCGGAGCCAAGGGTGGCCTCGGAAAACTAGTGTCGCTCTGAAAGGGGTGCTATTGGGTGATGTCGGCAGAGGGTGGCTCCCTCCGTATTCGAGGTGGGCTGGGGGTCCGCACCCCTTCGACCGGGACTTCCCCGCCCGGACGAAGCCGCAGGCAAAGCGGGGGAGAGGGAGGTGCGGGCCGGGTAGGGGGCGGTTCGTGCCGAATTCTCCCTGGTGCGTGGCCACTGTCGACCCTGCTTCTTTTAATTCAGCGCATTCTCGTCTTCACCCCTCGCCACTCCTGGAGTTGAAAACCAGGTTCGCTCCCGGAGACGGTAGGGGGGTTCCTAACGCAAAGGAATGCACAGGGAGAATCGGACGTGTTTGCACCAGCTCGTCGCCCACCAGAAATAGGGAAACGGGTAGGAATGCCCCAGGTTTCAAAGATATTTATATGAAAGCTGCCGTTAAGAGGACGTTGGAAGCTGAGGCTGAGCAGATAGGAGCTCCCGGCTTCAGTTCTGCCTCGGAAGCTCGGATACACTGCACTTGAACGCCACAGCGTTTCATCCAAGAAAGAAAATGTTTTATGGCAGAATAAATGGGCGTAACTTCGCCGCATCCTCGCTGCCGGTTGCTTTCGCTGCAACACCGCTGATGCTGTCTCTACCGAACCCACAACTGATTTGCAGTTTCCCCATATCCAGCCGAAATCACATAACCAGGCTGATGCTACCTGGTAAACTCAAGTTAGAGAATCTATTTCACATGTGCACCAGGTTTGTTTCCTACTGGGAAAGCCGTACCCTAGTTACCCGGAGCCCGCTTTCGCGCGGGCGGGCGCAGTATCTCTAAGCTTCAGTGTTTCCCTGCTCGCTCCAGGGTTTTTTTGGATCACAGTAGGGTGCGCGTTTGGGGAGGGAGTCTGTGTAGGGTGGAGCTAAGGGTGGGGGAAGGGACAGACGGGGGGAAAGAAGGTGGCGGAATCCCGGCTGGTTAGGGGAATTAGTTCTGAATTGTACTTTGTATAATTAGAAACAGTTGCAATGTGATGTATTTGTAATTGTGCCGCCACACGCATGCACACACTAGCATACACACAACGCCCCTGCTTGCTTTTTCTAGGTGGGAGTTGAGTGGTCATTTATAATTAGCCATTCCTTTCTGCTTCCCAGACCCTTTCCCTGGGGGTAAAGGGGTGTAAACAATACCCCTGACCAGCCCAGCCTCTCACACCCTGGACAGTTTTTAACTCCTAATGCAGGAGCACACACGTTGTTATTGGGAGACGGACACCATCTGCCTTTTTTTTTTTTTTTTTTTTTAAACAACTTGTTTAATAAAACATCTTATATATTTCATTTGTTTTTAAAAGTTGCTGATCAGGAAACAATACAAACGTGAATAAATTATGCATGGGATAAATTAGAAGAAAGTGCAGAGACACATCCAGCCGAAGGGATGGTGGTGGTGCAGGGAGGAGGGGTAGCAGAGAGAATGGTTTGGAGAGCTATGTTTTTATCCTCATGTGTCCCTCCTGACAATGAAACAGAGCTGAATGACATTAGCATTTTCTCTGTGTGCGTTCTGAGTCTCTCTCTTCCCTCCAAAAAAAAAAAAAAAAAAAAGCCAACACCACCGACGCCCCCTACAGAAAATGGTCACACAAAGGTTTCCTCAGGATGGGGGATAAAGTGGTGGTAGTTAATGTGTTGGGAAGAAACAAGCTCAGGTTTCCAGCAGCACCTATGCAGGGCTCTGCCTACACTGAGTATGGGCTATTTTTCACTGTACTAGCTTTTTCCATGTGGGACATTCAATAATTCAATTAGCTGGGGTGATGGGATGGCACAATTTTGAATCTCATTGTTTTGGGGTTTTCCTTAGGGTCCCAAGCTCCTGAAGCCACATCTCCTCTCTTAGCAATTTGGCTTTCTTCCTGCCTGTCTTTGATCTCCCCTCAACTCCCTTTCTTTTTCTTCCTTGTTGTACCCTTCACCCCCTTCCTCTCTGAAGCTGACAGCCCGGCTTCTCTCTCTGTTGTTGCCTTTAACATCTTATTACTGCCCAACAGGGTGTTAGAGGCAGAAATAGGAGCCGCCTGCACTGATCAGATCACAAAGGGGACACAGCAGGTGGCCCCCACAACCAAGCAGTCACATCTGGACAAATAGAATTCAAAAGCGCTGGTGGACATGTATGATGTGTAAATGTGTATTACAAGTTATTTAATTTAGCAGCTACATTGTCTGAGCAAAGATGTATGAGAGTTACCCTCATTTCTTGCATAAACAAGCAAGATAAGGTCCAGGTAGTGAAGTAAACACATGCAGGTAACATAAATATGGATTTAATAAAGGCCTGCATGTAGGTTAGTCACATTCTGGTTGATTTCTGCATACCTGGGAAGCATAATGCTTTTATTATTATTATTATTTTTTGAGACAGGGTGTTGCTCTGTTGCCCAGGCTGGAGTGCAGTGGCAGGATCTTGGCTCACTGCAACCTCTGCCTCCTGGGTTCAAGTGATTCTTGTGCCTTAGCCTCCAGAATCCAGCTGGGCTTATAGGCGCGCACCACTACACCTGGCTAATTTTTGTGTGTTTTAGTGGAGACAGGGTTTCTCCATCTTGGCCAGCTGGTCTCAAACTCCTGGCTTCAAGTGATCTGCCTGTCTTGGCCTCCCAAAGTGCTGGGATTATAGGCATGAGCCACCGCACTGGCCACATAATGCTTTTAATATAAATTTGAATCTTAATATTCTAGTTCAGATAAAAGACCTTTCCCCAAATCTGCAATCAGTACTTTAAACAACTTACTCTTGTATTATCAAAATCCTGGTTGGTGTGCATTTAACTGAGAATGTCTGCCACCTTCTGCCAGACTTGATTATACACATATATATCTATTATTATAACTGCCTACTTAGAAAAAAATTATTATTATTAAATTCCATATAAACCAACAGGGCTTTACCTTAAGTAATTATTTATAAACAGACCAATAAACTATTTTGTCATGCTGATAACTGTGAACACACACATATACGTGATTGTATTGAAACTTTCTTTTGTAAGGAGTTAACCTTGCTTGGAGGTATATGTTGATGTCCCTGTTTTGTTATTAAGAACACTACTCTGGGAGAAGAAAATAAACTTACTTAGCCAAGTCAAACAGCAGGTCATGTGTGTAGATGAACCGCAAATCTAGATCTCGTTGTGCATTCTATGACCTGTATTAGTGTATTCTAATCTAAAGTGGTTTTGTGCATGTGAAAGTTAGAAGCCAGACCTCACTCTTGCTGTGGCACTCAGTTTAGATATCAGAGGGGAAGGGGTGGGGGTCACATTCCTGGTTCTAATCTCCTCTTAGCTCTTTCTGTTGGGGTTGGGGGATGTGGGTAGGTACTAAGTAGATGGCATTGAGGCCGGGACTTTGTGAACTTGCTGCCTTTTATGGACATTGTTTTAGCTTCTTATGAAAAAGGACCCTCAGACGTTGTAAGCCAACAGATTCCCAAGAACCTGTTCTCCATCTGCTTCTGGTTGCCACTATAAAAAAGCCCTAAATTCTCCAAACTTCATTAGCACACATTATTTTTCAGTGGGTATATGTCTGCTTTTGATGAGACACCTATGATGGAGATTAATGTCTGCGGGAACCCAAGTGGAGGCATTGTCACAGGGTAAACCTCTGAAAATAGCCTAGCCTGCAGGCCTCCTGGGAGACATTGGAGACTGCCAGTTGAATGGGAGCTGCTCAGTCACAGAAGGTGGGCTTGAATTCAGAGACAGCTGAGTTGGAGACCTCTCATCCTCCTTTTTTTGGAATCATGCAGGTAGCTGGAATTTGGATACATCTGAGAAAGATGATAATGTCTAAAGCTGTTTCAGAGCTATCTGTTCAGATCAATGCAAAAAACAAAATGCCATGGTCAGCATGTTTTGTTTTGAGCATGCACCAGAAAAAGAATGGAAACTGAGGCTGATGTTTTAGGTTTCTAAGGCAGCTATGCTGACAGTAGTGGTGATGGGTGATGGGTTATAAAAAGGCACTAGAATCCAGGCCTGTTTATTATCCCAACCTCTGCAAAGTAACTTTTGTGGTTTTTGAGTGTTTTGAAAGTCACTAGAAAACAGAAATGTAGCCAAATGTGGCAAACCTCTGGCCAAAAAAATCCCACAACCACTGAAATATTTTTTGCCCAGCTACGGCCCAACAGGGGTGTTTTGTAAGCATGGTCTTAATTTTAAATAGTCTTTAAATATAAAGGTATTTAACAAGGAAAGATAGAGAGTGGCCTTGGGTAGGGGGAGGATGGAGGAGTGGGTAAAACCACCGTGTGGTCTGGAACTCTGCAAAGATTATTGTTGAACTACAAGAGAGACTGATATTATGATCTGTTGCAAATTCCAAAGTTTTCTAATTGTTTGAGTGACTGAGGAGAGATGAGGTGTTGTAGTGTTTTTGTAATTTGTTTTTCTTATTGGTCCGGTTACTGGTGTTTCACAGTCTGTCAACCCATATGGATGAATGGAGCTAGCATCGTAAAACTGTCACTGAGGGAAGGTTTTTGAAGCCTGTGATTTGCATTAGAGTTTTAAAAGCAGTGGTTAGAAGGTGTTGGTGGAGCAAGGGAAAGAGGAACAGACTGGAGAATTTCTAGGCTGTGTGTTTGTGAATATTAGGGTGGCAGGCAGTGGCAAGGGAAGGGAGATAATCCCTGAGGAGGCTACAATTTAGGGGCAATGTGTGGAAGCAGGGAGAGGTGAGACGATTAGGCTCAGAGCTCCTAATAATGGGGTTCAAATAGCCCACATTGAGTCCTCACCAGCCAGGCCTCAGTTCTGAGCTTGTGGAACAATGCTGGCACATGTCTAATCCTCCCTTTGCACCCTCTCCTCCCTCTCTGAATCCGGGGACTGTGATCATCTCAGGTTGCTGAGAAAAGGTTTTTTTTTTTTTTAGGTGTTGTTATTCACCTTGAAAATCTGCTGTTTGAATGATCTGCAATTGGAAGCTCCATCAGAAAGTTTTCCCATCCTCACACTTTCACCTGCTATTGATGAAACCTGTCTTGACCTCTTATCCTCTTCCTCGTTCATTTCTCACCAGTGGCTGATTTTTTGTAGCCTTGTGACTTCATAGTAATGGAGGAGAAAAAGCCCGGGGAGAGGAATCCTAAGCCTTGAGCTCTGCTTCCAGAGCTACAGGCAACTAACTTGTGATGGGGACACAGAACTTCTTTGAGCCGCATATTCCTTGTCTTTATGATGGTGACGCACTTTGATTCCCCAAATTCCTTTTAAGCCAACAACTTTCTGGCTGTTATTATGGTGGATTAGGACAGAGAGGACAGTTAGGGGGCAGAGTTCTGATTTTTTCTTATTTTTAAAGTGTGGCTCTAAAGAGAACATTTAAGATTGGAGACTTCCACAGTTTCTTATTCTCTGGTTCAGTCTTGCTACGTGGTGCTCCCTTCTTGGAGCTCTAACCTGGGTGGAACTTCTTGTCCCTTCTCAAGGTCTGAGGCTGAGGACCAGGTGGTGGGCCATTTAGAATGTGGGCTTTTCCTCTGGCTCTTCCTTTTCAGTGCTTTTCTTCTCACTAGCATCCCATCCAGAAGTTGATGAGAATGAGGAACCTGAAGACCAACTGGCCTATTTTGATGTGGATAAGCACTCAGTTTTTGGTTGTTAAAAGACTGCAATCACTGAGAACATCTGTATTTTGCTGCTGCTTCTTTTTTTTTTTTTTAAGTGTTTGGAGGCAGAAGGGTAACCAATTTTCCAGCCAGTCCTCTGGTCTGGATTTTATTTGTCCATGATCTCTCTGGCCTTTTCCTCTACCATGGCACCCATCCCAATTAATCTGGAAATAAAGTGCTTATTGTATTTTAATTTGGGCAGCAGCCACAGGTACCTGGATGTTTAGTGAGCTGAAGTAAGTGGACCTGTACTGATGTCTCACTGAGTTTCCTCTAGTGTACCTGTGTGACCACTGAGGAAATGGAGGTGCCCAGCGGTTGTGTGGAAGTAGCCCCTACCCGAGTGGGTATTAGCCAAGACTAGACTGGACTTCATGCCTCCCCTTCAGTGACATGTCTCCAGAACATCTCAGATTTCAGTGGGGACATTATTATCGGGCTTTTCTTTGGTGGAAAGCTTCCATGGCAGTTTTTTTGCAAGTGTAAAGAGGAGGGGGAAGAGGTTGCAGAACTCATCAGAGTCTACACAGGAGCTGGTGTGTAAATTCTGAGACTTTAAAGGGAAAACAAAATGGTCACCCTGACCTCCATCAGAGAGAGGCATTCCTTCAATTTTTCTTTATTGTGGCTAAAATATACGTAACATACAGTGTACCATTCTAGCCATTTTAAAGTGTGCAATTCAGTGGCTTTAAGTACATTTATTTTTAATCTTTAGTAGAGATGGAAGTCTTGCTATGTTGCTCAGGCTGGTCTTGAAATCCTGGCCCCAGGTGATCCTCCCACCTCGTGCAACCATCACCACCATCAGTTTCCAGATTTCCTTCTCTTCCTTTCCTTCCTTCTTTCCTTCCTTCCTTCCTTCCTTCCTTCCTTCCTTCCTTCCTTCCTTCCTTCCTTCCTTCCTTCCTTCCTTCTTTCCTTCCTTCCTTTTTCTTTAAATGGAGTCTCATTCTGTCACCCAGGCTGGAGTGCAGTGACGCAATCTTGGCTCACTGCAACCTCCGCCTCCCAGGTTCAAATGATTCTCTTGTCTCAGTCTCCTGAGTAGCTGGGACTACAGGCATGCGCCATCACAACTGGCTAATTTTTGTATTTTTAGTAGACACAGGGTTTCACCACATTGGCCAGGCTGGTCTTGAACTCCTGACCTCAGGTGATCCACCCACCTCAGCTTCCCAAAGTACTGGGATTATAGGCATGAGCCACTGCACCCAGCTGCCCAGACCCTTTTCATCATCCCAGAGAGAAACTTTGTATCCATTAAACAATACTTTTCCATCCCCTGCTTCCTACCATCCCTAGGAACCACCATTCTGCATTCTTGGCACCCCATATAAGGGGAAAAATACAATATTTGTTCTTCTGTGTCTGGCTTATTTCTCTTAGCATAATGTCTTCAGTGTTTGTTCATCCGTGTTGTAGCATAGTCAGAACTTTCTTCCTTTCTATGGCCATTGTATGGATAGACCACATTTTGTTTACCCATTTAACTGTGGATGGGCATTTGGGTTGTTTCACCTTTTGGCTGTTTGAATAATGCTGCCATGAACATTGGCATACAAGTATCTGTTTTAGTCCCCGTTTTCATTTCTTTTGGGTTTTCACTATGCCTAGGTCTCCTTCATTTTTGGACTGTAAAATCTAGGGACTAGGCCAGGCTCACGCCTGTAATCCCAGCACTTTGGGAGGCTGAGGTGGGAGGATCCCTTGAGCTCAGGCATTCAAGACCAGCCTGGGCATATCGTGAGACCCAGTTGCTACAAAAAATTAAAAAAATAGCCGGATGTGGTGGTGTACACCTGTGGTCCCAGCTACTCAGGAGGCTGAGGCAGGAAGATGGCTTGAGCCCAGGAGGTTGAGGCTGCAGTGAGATATGATCGCAATACTGCACTCCAGCCTGGGTGACAGAGCAAGACCTTATCTAAAAAAAAAAAAAAAAAAAAAAAAATTAGGGGCTACATTTCTAGATAATACAGGCATTCTCCACCTTATAAACTAAACAAACAAAAAAAACCCAAACCTAGTAGTATCACAGAATTCAGCCTCTCTGCCTCTCCCTCCATTGGCAGTACATTGCTTTTCGCGATAAACACACTGGGAACTAAGAACCTAGAGACTCACTTCTCCCATCCCCAGCCACAGGGATTGCCTTTCCCTCATATCTCCCTTCCTTTGAGGGCAGGGACTCCTAGTGGGGGTTCAGGGTTTGGGTTTGGGGCAGTTCCAGGGGCTGTAGCACTAGCAGTTGCCTGGTGAGGCTTGGAGTGAAGGCTCCCTAGGTGGATGGAGATGTGATGTCTGACAATAGGAGGTGGGTGGAAGCATGGTGATGACAGGATAGCTTGGGGGGCAAGAGTTAGCAAGTCAGGCCTGTCCTTCCAAACAGCCAGGAGAGCTTGTGTCTCCCTTCTCCTCCCTTCCCCTTCCCCGAGCCTGGCTTCCCCTCAGCGGCCCGCATGAAATAATGGATGTGGAAACATTTCAGAAGGTGGAAAGTGCAAATGTGAGGTGTTACTATGAGAACTAAAAAGTGTCCTATAGCTGACCATGGCCTCCTCAGAGAGTCAATAATACTTACTATATTAAACATTATTTTAAATATTAAAACAAAAATAAACGTTTCTGGCATTACCCATCACATCTAATCATCGTTTCTCAGGAAATGCATGGCCTAGTCATCCAGGCGTGTGTAAATAGCTCTGGGATTGCAGTGGGATTTTCCTATTGTCTGGGTTTGAAATAAGTGAGAATGTGAGCTCAGGGGAAACCCTCATTTCATTTCTGGTCCTCAGTCCTGATCTGAGTTCACCCACCAAACCAGAGGAAGCAGAATCACGGTGGGTAGAGTGGGGTGCTCTTCTGGGAACTTGGGCCTTTGGGTCCTTGCCTGGTCTCTGGCTCCTCCTTCAACTGAGATGACTGAGGGAGAGAGAAGTGGAGGCGGGGCAGGGGCTTAGATCCGCTTGTGAATAAGGAGGGTGAGCTGCTGGCATTGGAGGTCAGTGGCAAGAATGGATTCTTTTTCTTTTCTTTCCTTTTTTTTTTTTTTTTTGAGACAGAGTCTTGCTCTGTTGCCTAGGCTGGAGTGCAGTGGCGTGATCTTGGCTCACTGCAACCTCCGCCTCCCAGGTTTCAAGTGACTCTTGTACTTCAGCCACAGGAGTAGCTGAGATTAAAAGCACATGCCACCACACCCAGCTAATTTTTGTATTTTCAGTAGAGATTGGGTTTTACCATGTTGGCCAGACTGGTCTCGATCTCCTGACCTCAAGTGATCTGCCCACCTGGGCCTCCCAACGTGCTAGGATTACAGGTGTGAGCCACCGCACCCGGCCAGATTCTTTATAGAAAAGTAGACCGGAGAGCATTGCAGTGAGGCCAGATCTCAGAGTTACACACATGTCTTGGTTGCCAGCCTTGGAAATGGTTCAGATTCAATCTTGCTGCAAAGCTACAACTTTCTTTATTTTCTTTTCTCTTATATATTTTTTGGAGATAGGGTCTCACTCTGTCACCCAGGCTGGAGTGCAGTGGTGCAGTCACTCTGTTACCCAGGCTGGAGTGCAGTGGTGCAATTACAGCTCACTGTGGCCTCAAACTCCTTGACTCAAGTGATCTCCCACCTCAGCTTCCCAAGTAGCTGGGACTACAGGTGTGTACTGCCACACCTAATTTTTAAATTGTTTTTATAGAGATGGGGGTCTCGCTGCGCTACCCAGACTGGTCTTGAACTTCTGGCCCCAAGTGATCCTCTTACCTCAGCCTCCCAAAATGCTGGGATTGCAGGTGAAAACCATTGCACTTCGCCCTGCAACTTTCCTTTACAAGAGCAACAAACATCATCCCTACTCCTGCTGTCCTCAACCAGCAACTCTCGATACATCTTTGGCTGCCAGTTGAGCACAGTGAGAACTGTCTCATCCTCTTTGGAGTTCCTTCATCCCGCAATCAACACGGATTGCCTGCCTGCCCCTGAGAACTAATCAGCACAGTCACCTGCCTCCCTCCCTACATTGAGGAGCTTCCACTCCAGTAGAGACCTCTGATCTGTCTGTTTCTTCTCCTAGACCCTTGTTTTTTGGCAGGGCAAAATTAGTGCTAGCAAACCAGGAGACTGACTGCTGCCCTCGGCTTCTCCTAGGAAAACCACTATAGGTGAGGGGGGTGGGGAGAGGGGAGGCAACGTGGTGCTGGTGATTGGGGGAGGGCAGGGTGGATGGGGCAGTGGGAGTGGAGAGAATATATTCTCTCCTGCTAATTATTTTCCCTGAGGACTTAGCCAATGCAGAACCATCTATTATCGTGGGAGCGCTCTATGGTGGTTCTGCCTGTGATGAATGCTAAGTGGAAACAAGCAAGAAAAATTAACAGGCGGCTGCCTCTGTCCACCTAATTAAAATGCATATCCAAATGCATAATTCCTTATGTTTCCCCATGCACACACTCCCCTTCCAATCCCAGTTCTATGGAGGAGAAAAAAACACTTTCCCCCAATCATTTCTCTTGATTTTATTTTCATCAAGGAAGAACTGGAGGGTTTCCCCTTAGAATAGAGAAGGGCCTGTTCTTCTGACACTTCTGAAATAGCTGGCTTTTCACTTAGACTGAGCCCCAAAATTCAGAGCTCTTTTTCATTTTAAACACAAAAACTAGCTGCAGAAAAAAGGGAGAAGGAAAGAAGTAAAGAAAAAAAAGAGTTCCCACCATTTCTGCTGACCTTTTAGTTTTGTGTCAAAAGTCTGGCTTTGATCAGCAGTGACAATTTTGAAGATCTTTTCTGTCTTCTTTTCCTCTTCATTACTTTCCCTGACTCTACACTGCCTTCCCTTGTCCCCCAGATAAACATAACCCAAGTTTTGTAGAGAGATTTTAGAAGACGAAGACACAGCTACCTTTGCAGATCAAGTAGAAAGAAAAAAAAACGCCAAAGCTTTGGCCTTTGGGAGCAATATCAGAGGTGCCAGCGTTACAGTCCTAAGTATGTTTTGAATCGAACAATACCTCTTCATCCTTATCTTCCCCCGCCTTCACTTACCCAGCCCATCATTTTCTTCTTCTCCAAAGAATAACTTTATTCAGTGGTCATACAATATTTAATAAAACATGAAACTTAAGTCACTGTGTTCAATTAGCCATCACAGCTGTCTCAGTGGCAGACCCCCTTCCCCCGGCTGGCCCACCCCCTCCTGAAGCCCCTTGCCTGCCCTCCACAGCAGCCCCAGCTGTTGATTTATCAGGGCTGGCCGGCTCAGCAGTGCATGGAGATTGCTTTTAATTAACTCTCTTCATTTTTCCCAATCTTCAGGGAGCAGCAGCCCTTTAATGATTTTAATATTTTATTTGGATTTATATCTGCCTTATTTGTTGTTTGACTTCCGCATTTGTTCTTCCTGAATCGCCTCCAGACTGATATATTTATTTGCCCCTTTTCCTCCTACCCCCAAGACCTTTCAAGAGAAGGGATGGTAGATTCCAGAGAAGGCCATCTTCCCAGGCTTTCCACTATCTACACAGGGAGAATATCCAGTGTTGGCCTTATGTGATGGTTTGGATAGGAAACTTTGTCTTGGGAAACCCAGTCTCACTTGACTCTTAGCTTAAGGAGTTTCTGAGCTTTGTGTTAACAACAACAACAACAACGACGACAACAACGGCAACCAGCTCTGAATTTTAGAGAATGAGATCTCTTTGCATCTTTCATGCCTCTGTAAGGGAGTGAGTTTCCTTGGAAAGTTGATTAAAAACTGCTTCCCCAGTTTCACTGTTAGTAGTAGTTTGAGATCTGTCATCCTGCTCACCCCAGCCTTCCATAGTCCTGTGGGGTTTTTGGAGCTGTAGGAGGATGATGGCTTTAGGGAAGGACTGGATGTAGGTTCAGTCAAGTCTTCCTGTTGCTTTACGCGTCTTTAGGTGTGGGTGGCATGTGTTAAGCAACTGCTTAAAAGAGTAACCATAGGTACCATCTGAAAGAGGAAGTGAAGAGGCACCAATTGCTTTCTCTACTGGAGGCTGCCTTCTCTACTGGAGGCTGCCTTCTCCTTTAACCCTCAGTTCCCCTTCTCATGCCTACTCCCCAGGGGTGGGAAAACATACAACCAGCAGAACACCTTCCAGCCAGGCACAGTGGCTTATGCTTGTAATCCCAGCACTTTGGGAGGCCTAGGTGGGCAGGTTGCTTGAGTCCAGGAGTTTGAGCCAGCCTGGGCAACATGGTAAAATCCCATAGAAAAACTAGTTGGGTGTGGTGGCACGCGACTTTAGTCCCAGTTACTTGGGAGGCTGAGGTGGGAGGATCACCCGAACCCAAGAGGTTGAGGCTGCAGTGAGCCGTGATTGTGCCACTGCACTCCAGCCTGGGCAACAGAGTGAGACGCTGTCTGAAAAAACAAAAAACAACGTCTTTCTATCTTTCTCCTCTCAGCCTACCTTTGGCTGCAAAGTCTACTCCTTACCCCAAGAGCCCCAGAGAGGCCTGACAGACTTATTAGGGGGTAGTTTCAGAACTATCTTGTCCACAAAATGCCCTTTTTGGCATCTCGGTTTGGTGATGTGTCTTCATGGTCTTGTTGCTAGGCAACTGCCAACTAAAGTTTGAGCCTGATCTGGGGATTGCAGTGAATTGCCCTGGGTGAACTTGAGTCCACATTTAGGGACTCCAACTTGCAATATTGGCTCCAGGAACGGGAGGCTGAGAAGACACTCTTCCATGTGGCTTTATGGAAAGAGATACTGGTTTTTAAGTCTAGCCCAGAGCCTGGCACACAGTCAGTACACACGGGTATTTGTTTTGGTGATGCCAGTGGTGATTTCTTTCCATCTCCTTATACTGGAATGCTCTTCTCATCCCTTTAGTTCTGCCAGTTCTGAAACCTTATGTCTGTTACTGAGCCATATGCAGGAGACAGACAGGGAGAAACTGGCTTCCACACCACAGTCGTGTGCAGGCTACTCAGTCTTGATGGCTGTTTCTTTTTCACCTTTCTTTGGCAATCATAGGCCCTTTCAAGAATGCTATGGAAGTTGTGGATCATCTCCCCAGAAAAAACCCATATAGATGTGAACATCTTCCTATGGTTTTACGGGGTTCACAGACCTGAAAGAGCCCATCTCTGGATGCCCTGGAGGCCCATGGGCTCTAGGGTAAGAACCTCAGCATGAGGGACATGTACGAACTTGTTAGTCTGAGGGGACGCTCTGCGCTCTGTGTTCCTGCCCAGACAGACAGCTCCTGTCATATGTTCCCCTGGTGTCTCAGCAAACTGCTTGTGGCTCTTCTGAGCAGGCGGTTTGATTGCCCGCCACCTTCACCCTGTCCCTGGGTGCACTTGATGTGCATCTGTCTACTCATCCTCCAGATGATTTAAGTGACCCCTCTCCCTGGTGGAGCCCTTGCTGAGCCTCAGGTAGAATTGGTCACACCTGCCCTGGGCCACGCAGTCCTGAGTGTGCTCTTCTCTCTCAGTCACTGAAATAGTTGACAGAAGTTAGTTAGCAGTAAGGGCGTGGAAGGCAGGGACAGTAGCCACATGTGCCTTTCTTTCTTCTTTTTTTTTTTTTTTGGAGATGGAATCTCCCTCCGTCTCACCCAGGCTGGAGTGCAGTGGTGCGGCTCACTGCAACCTCCACCTCCTGGGTTCAAGCGATTCTCCTATCTCAGCCTCCTGAGTAGCTGGGACAACAGGTGCACACCACCAGACCCAGCTAATTTTGTATTTTTAGTAGAGGTGGGGTTTCACCATGTTGGCCAGGCTGGTGTCGAACTCCTGACCTCCAGTGATCCACCCACCTTGGCCTCCCAAAGTGCTGGGATTACAGGTGTGAGCCACCACGCCTGGCCACATGTGCCTTTCTATCCCAAGGACCTAGCCTAGCAGGCATGCAGGAAACATGTGGGGAATAGTTGAGTGAGCGAAGCCTGCAGGCAGACACCTGCTCTGCTGCCTATGTTTGCTTCGAGCACTCTAGAAAGTTGATATGTTTCTCATTCTCTCCCTTCATGGCAGGAGTCTGAAAAAGGCAGAATTCCTCCCCAAAGAGGCTTCAGTTTCAGGAGTTGGGAAACAGATGCAGGTTTGGCTTTGCTTGCATGTAGGATGTGCATTTATGACATGTGGCAGCCTTGCTCATTTTAGCCTCTTGTTTCTTGGTCACTTTATCTAAAAAGCTTGGCTTTCTCCCTTTGGTCTCGAGAAGTAAAGACAAACCTTTTAGCTTTGCTAAAGTAAGTAACCTCTGGCTTATGGATAGCCACTGATAGATAAATCAACTTCATTTTTATTCAATGCCTCCTCTATGTTTAGTTGTGTGTGGGATTTCCTTTAGCTTTATTTATACTGGAGGACTCTTTTTCCTTTTGAGTTTTTAAGATAGAGAAGACCAGAAGATGCAAAGCACTGTAATGGTTTAAACCCAAGGCTGGGATCTGGTGAACATCTGCTGGAGCTTTAGCCCAGTCACTGTTTTTGGGTACATTTTCTTTGAGAGAATGACTTTTGTATACTTTCACAGTATCAGTGCCTAGAGAGAGAATGATTTTCGCCATGACTCAATGTCCCAACTAAGTATAGCAGATCACTTCATTCAAAAAGGATGAACTTCATTCATCCTTCAAAAAGGATGGCCTAGGGCTCACACGAGGGCCCTTCTCTCCTGTACTGAGAGAGGAAGTGTGTCATTGTAACTTTTGTATGTCCTCTTATGGATTTTCCACCCTCCAAATAATTCTGTGTTGGGGGCTTTTTGGAAGAGGGTACCACCATGGAGAGACCTGAAGGAGGAAGAGGAAGTCCCAAGGTGGACACGGACTCCCAGGGTCAAGTTTCAGTTCAGATCCTGGTCGGAAAGACACCTTCCACATGGAAAGCCGGAGAAAATGCTGATGGTGTGCCAAATATGGGCTGCAGGAGCCGAACTGTAGAAAAATATTCGTTAACTCAGAGAGGTCATGTTGCACTAGTAACCTACTCACAAAGGTAAGTCTCCCTCAATCCCAGCTCAGGACAGAGGGTGACACAGGGCTCTGCGGTTCCTCGCACTCATTTTCTTTCTGGGCAGCCATCCGAGTATAACAGATACTTATACATATTCTGTCCTCATTTTATCTAATTACACATGTCTCTGGGGGATGGGAAACAGGTTCGGACCATGCAATTTTAGGTCACTTATGCACAGGGCAGCAGGGATGAACACTAATCTATAGAGTTTTAGGAGATTTAGGAAGTTCTCATAGTTCCTCGGTCCAGAGCACATCATGGGGACATTGTTTGTCGTCTCAGGGGCTGAAGATCCCAGCGAGTGTTGGAGGAGAGAGGGAGGCTGCCTGGTTTGGGAGTCTGAATTCTGAAACCTTTTTGAGACCTTGCTAGCTCTTGCTATCCTTAGAGCAATAGGATGCTTGTTTTATTATTTTATAATCTGCTGACTGAAGAGGACCCAATACTATCGGTCCCCATCCTGCTGGTCATTTGTTCTCATCCCTTACCTGCTTGGAATGTGTTCTGTTTCCTGAGACATATAGAACAAAAGGCGCTCCCGCTCCCAACTGATGGACCAATCTTTAGTGCCCTGGGTGTGCACCTCCTTTGCTGCCCAGAGGAACTGGTCTGGACAGTATAAAAACTCCACAGCATCTCCACTTCTCTCCAAAACCCAGAGCCAGCAGCCCTGGGCAGCCCACTCTCCTCCAGGCTCTACTGTAGCTTTTCAAATCCTTGGGAAGAAAAAGCCCGCTGGAAAGCCTTTCCTTTTTCTTTTGCTTTCTGCTACTTATTTCATTTCTTGACTCAGAGCTAAGCTGCCCCAAGGCCCTCAGAGCCCTGGGTTTGCACCTCCAGCCTAGGTTTCCTTCTGATCCCGTGTCCCCTCCTTCATTCACTATTTACATCTTTCTCCTTTCTCCATGAATTGCACCTTGATCAAAAAGCACTGAGGGGGCACAAAGGAAGGAAAGAGTATTCTGACTTTGTCCCCAAGGAGGGCCCACTCAATCTCATGAATATGGGAGTAGGGCGAGGGAAGAAGGAAAAGGACAAAGCTTACAGGCAGCAGAACATGCATTCCTGAGAGAAGCTGCCTCACGTGAGATTCCAGGTGGCGAATAGCTGCGCTAAACGATCAGCCCAGGCCACCAGGGGTCCTTGAAATTGGAAGAGAGACAGCAGTTCCTGTGGTTGGGATGTCAGAGGATCCTTCAGAGAGGAGCTGAATTCAGAAGGACAGTGGGGTCTGCTTAGGCTCGGGAGGGTGAGGCTGGGGAGCTTTAGGCACGAAAGGGAAGTGAACAAAGACATGAGGCGATGGAGCGATTCCTTCGGGGACACCCTTCCTTTCTGAGGGAAGGAAGGCCAGATGGGAAGGACTGCGTGGAGGGGAGCACACAGATCTGTTTGGCTGGTTGGGAGTAGGTTGGGGGTGTCAGTGAACAGAAGGGAAAAATGGGAAATAAGCCTGGGCCAGGTTGGTCTGAGCAGAGTCCTGGTTTGGCAGTCAACGTTTGGGGAGACTCATACTCCTCAGGGGCCGAAAGAGAGGCTTCGAGGGGAGGGTGGGGTGGTCACCCTGTGTCCTCCAGCAAGGGGGATTGTCTCTCTCCAGGCCTCCCCTTCACTAACGGGTTGAACTAGACCCTGTCCTTGGTTTCCTTTGTTACGCATTTTGGATACTTTCCAGGGGACCTCCCAGAGGGGGTGGGGTGAGGGAGACACCCTGTGGGGCCCACACTGGTGTGAGCCATCAATCCTGTCGGTTATAGGCCAGCTCTGTCTAACTGCAAGGGCCGATTTGCCACGCTGGGCAGACTCGTGGGTGGAGCCCACCTGAGCAGTGGACCCAAATGTCTTCTTCCCTTTCTGTACTTTAATCCTCCTCCTCCTCCTCCTCTTCTTCTTCTTCAACAACCACCAATACATGGTGTAAATAAAATATATAAATCCAATTCAAGGAGGAAAATGTGAATGCCAACCTGTGTAGCTTAAAGAGTGGTGCCCTGAGGATTAATTTCATGACTCAAATCATGGACAGTGAGGCTGCAGGTCTCTAAGACAGTGGGTTTCCTCCTGGGGGGATCAGGGTGGTTTATTCTGATGGTAGTGCTGCCCGATTCCCACCCAGACACCCCTGCCACTGGTGCAGCTGTCTACCTGCGTGCTGGCCACTTCCTTCCAGAAAGGCCCTGGACCTAGTAAGCTAGCTTTCACGGGGAGGCTGGGGGCTACACAAGTCCTTAGGGTTCGTTTCTTTCATGCTTTGTAAGCCTTGCACACTTTGTAAGCTCAGACATTCCATGTTGGGGAGCAGGAGGCTGGGAGCAGTTGCTGTGTGACCCATGGCTTGGGTGCAGGCTCTGGAGCCAGAGAGTTTGGGTTCAAGTCCAAGCCCTATGACCTTGAGTAGGATTCCTAACCTCGATACCTTAGTTTCCTCATCTGTAAAGCAGGACTAATAGTTTTTGTCTTTATAGGGTTGTTGGAAGAATTAAGCAAGTTAATGTATGTAAAGTGCTTAGTAGAGTCGGCACACAATATCCTTTTTTTTTTTTTTGAGACAATGTCTTTCTCTGTTGCCCAGGCTGGAATGCAGTGGTGCAATCATGGCTTACTGCAGCCTTGACCTCCCAGGCTCAAGCAATCCTCCCACCTCGGCTTCCCAAGTGGCTGGGACCACAGGTGTGCACCACCACACCTGGTTAATTTTTGTATTTTTAGTAGTGATATGGTTTGGCTGTGTCCTCACCCAAATCTCAACTTGAATTGTATCTCCCAGAATTCTCATGTGTTGTGGGAGAGACTCGGGGGGGGGGCAATTGAATCACGGAGGCCAGTCTTTCCCATGCTATTCTCATGATAGTGAGTAAGTCTTACAAGATCTGGTGGGTTTATCAGGGGTTTCAGCTTTTGCTTCTTCCTCATTTTCTCTTGCTGCTGCCATGTAAGAAGTGCCTTTCACTTCCTGCCATGATTCTGAGGCCTCCCCAGTCACGTGGAACTGTAAGTCCAATTAAACCTCTTTTTCTTTCCAGTCTCAGGTATGTCTTTATCAGCTGTGTGGAAATGGACTAATACAGTAATTGGTACCAATAGAGTGGTGCATTGCTGGGAAGATACCCAAAAATGTGGAAGTGACTTTGGAACTGGGCAACAGGCAGAGATTGGAACAGTTTGAAAGGCTCAGAAGAAGACAGGAAAATGTGGGAAAGTTTGGAACTTCCTAGATACTTGTTGAATGGCTTTGCCCAAAATGCTAATAGTGATATGGATAATAAAATCCAGGCTGAGATGCTCTCAGATGGAGATGAGGAACTTGTAGAGAACTGGAGCGAAGGTGACTCTTGTTATGTTTTAGCAAAGAGACTGGTGGCATTTTGCCCCTGCCCTAGAGATGATTTGAGAGAGATGATTTAGGTTATCTGGTGGAAGAAATTTTCTTTTCTTTTCTTTTGTTTCTTTTCTTTCTGATGGACTCTTGCTCTGTTGCCCAGGCTGGAGTGCAGTGGCATGATCTCGGCTCACCACAACCTCTGCCTCCCGGGTTCAAGTGATTCTCCTGCTACTTTCGAGTAGCTGGGACTACAGGTGTGCACCACTATGCCTGGCTAATTTTTTTGTATTTTTAGTAGAGATGGGGTTTCACTGTGTTGGCCAGGCTGGCCTTGAACTCCTGATCTCGTGATCCGCCCACCTTGGCCTCCCAAAGTGCTGAGATTACAGGTGTCAGCCACCACACCTGGACTATTGGAAGAAATTCCTAAGCAGCAAAGCATTCAAGATGTGACTTGGGTGGTGTTAAAGGCATTCAGTTTTATAAGGGAAGCAGAGCATAAGAGTTTGGAAAATTTGCAGCCTGGCTATGTGATAGAAAAGAAAAACCCATTTCTGGGGAGAAGTTCAAGCTGCAGAAATTTGCATAAGTAGCAAGGATCCTAATGTTAATCCTCAAGACCCTGGGGAAAATGTCTCCAGGCCATGTCAGAGACCTTCACAGCAGCCCCTCCCATCACAGGCCTGGAGGCCTAGGAGGAAAAAGAAGTTTTGTGGGCCGTGCCCAGGGTCTCCATGCTGTGTGCAGCCTAGGGACTTGGTGCCCTGTGTCCCAGATACTCTAGCTGTGGCTGAAAGGGGCCAACATACAGCTCGGGCTGTGACTTCAGAGGGTGGAAGCCCCAAGCCTTGGCAGCTTCTCTGTGGTGTTGAGCCTGCGGGTGCACACATGTCAAGAACTGAGGTTTGGGAACTTCCTCCTAGATTTCAGAAGATGTATGGAAATGCCTGGATGCCCTGGCAAAAGTTTGCTGCAGGGGTGGGGCCCTCATGGAGAACCTCTGCTAAGGCAGTGCAGAAGGGAAATGTGAGGTTGGAGCATCCATACAGAGTCCCTACTGGGGCACTGCCTAGTGGAGCTTTGAGAAGAGGGCCACCATCCTCCAGCCCCCAGAATGGTAGATCCACCAACAACTTGCACCGTGTGCTTGGAAAAGCCACAGACACAATGCCAGCCTGTGAAAGTAGGCAGGAGAGAGGTTGTACCCTGCAAAGTGGAGGTAGGGGCCATTCACCTGCCTCAGCCTCCCAAAGTGCTGGGATTACGGGCATGAGCCACTGTGCCCAGCCTCATTACCCTTTTAATGGGTGTTTGCAGGGGTGGAGCTGCCCAAGACCATGGGGACCCAGCACTTGCATCAGCATGACCTGGATGTGAGACCTGGAGTCAAAGGAGATCATCTTGAAGCTTTAAAATTTGACTGCCCTGCTGGATTTCAGACTTACCTGGGCCCTGTAAACCCTTTGTTGTGGCCAGATTTCTCCTATTTGGAACCACATACCTAGGAAGTAACTAGCTTGCTTTTGATTTTATAGAATATAGGCAGAAGGGACTTGCCTTGTCTCAGATGAGACTTTGGACTATGGACTTTTGTGTTAATGCTTAAATGAGTTAAGACTTTGGGGGATTTTTGGGAAGGCATGATTTTTTTTTTTTTGAGACGGAATCTCACTCTGTCACCCAGGCTGGAGTGCAGTGGCGCCATCTTGGCTCACTGCAACCTCTGTATCCCGGGTTCACGCCTTTCTCCTGCCTCAGCCTCCCGAGTAGCTGGACTACAGGCACCTGCCACCACGCCCAGCTAATTTTTTGTATTTTTGGTAGAGATGGGGTCTCACTGTGTTAGCCAGGATGGTCTTGATTTCCTGACCTCATGATCCACCTGCCTCGACCTCCCAAAGTGCTGGGATTACAGGCGTGAGCCACCGCACCTGGCCGGCATGATTGGTTTTGAAATGTGAGGACATGATATTTGGAAGGGCCAGGGGCAGAATGATATGGTTTGGCTGTGTCCCCACGTAAATCTCAGCTTGAATTGTGTCTCCCAGAATTCCCAAATGTTGTGGGTGGTACCCCAGGGGGAGGTAATTGAATCATGGGGGCCAGTCTTTCCTGGATTATTCTCGTGATAGTGAATAAGTCTTACAAGATCTGATGGGTTTATCAGGGGTTTCTGCTTCTGTTTCTTCCTCATTTTCTCTTGCTGCCACCAGGTAAGAAGTACCTTTCACCTCCTGCCATGATTCTGAGGCCTCCCCAGCCATGTGGGAAATTTAAGTCCAATTAAACTTCTTTTTCTTCCCAGTCTTGGGTATATCTTTATCAGCAGTGTGAAAATGGACTAATACAAATAGAGACAGGGTTTCGCCATGTTGCCCAGGCTGGTCCTGGCACCTGGCCTCAAGCCATCCACCTGCCTCAGCCTCCCAAAGTGCTGGGATTACAGGCATGAGCCACTGTGCCCAGCCTCATTACCCTTTTAATGGGTGTTTGCAGTGAACTTGTTTTTCAATCTGTAAAATGAGGAGACATACTAGCTGACATTTTCCTCACACTGGCATCTTTAAGAAAATGAAATGGTAAGTAGGAGAAGCACTGGTTTTCCTAGAAGAAAGAAGTTCTAGAAATCTATGGCATTATTATTTTTATCAATTTTTTTTTACTCTTAGAACAAATATGTAAAAGAGTCTTCAAGAAAGATTTATCTACGGCATGCTTTGTCCAGGAGCCCAGCTTATTGCATGCTATTTCATTGGTGCTGATTTTGGGTCCTTCTGAGAAACAACAAGAAGTTCACCGATGTGGAAACGCAGCACACAGAGGTGAAGGGTCTCTGTAAGGTGACTGGACTCAGCTCACGATTCCATTCATGGCTGCCTCCTCTAAGGGGAAGGAGACTACTTCTTGCCTGGATGAGCTCTGCCCTTTCCATGGCTAGAAGAGGGCTTGGAAGTCCTTTAGACCAAAGCGGCTGAGGACTGCGAGTTTGTCCTCCAAGTTTGTCCTCCAAGTTGGTCAGGGTGGTAGGTAACAGCCACCTTGCTCATCTGTGACCCTCTTGTGCTGGTTGGAGTGTCTGTGAGTTCCCAGCACATGCTTTTTGGTAGGCAGGGATCTGTGCTTGACAAGCTGGCATTCCAAACTCCAGATCTTCCAAACACCAGGCCCCTATGTTATTTTTAACTGTCCAAAGTTTTTTCCACGTGGTGTAATTGATGGGACTCAATAGCCGAGTGAGAGAATCTAAACTTCAGCCTGCTTTGCATCCCTTGAATGGGCATGGGTCTGATAACCAGGCAGAAAAACACCCTGTTTTCCGAATTGACTGCTCTGAATCTTCTGCTCACCCTACCCCCCCACTCATCTCTAGGGGAAAAAAAAAGCAAGCTCAAAGATAACCTGGGTATGCCTGTTTCTGTGGCTCCAGATAGGAGGGAGGAAGATCATTTCTGTCTGTGACCTTCTCTTCCCCACCTCTCTCTCTTGAGTCCTGATAGTGAGGGACTAAGCTACATTTTCAGGAGATAACAAGAAGGGGATTGAGGAGGTTGGCACTCTCTCTCTCCCAGCCCTCTTTTTCAGTTCCCACATTCCCCAGGAGGTAAGCCACCTTCTCCTTGTCCTCTGGGGACAGTTCCAGAGAGATGCTCTTATTTGGGAAAGCCTGAGATCTTGCGGCATCCAGTGACCGCCATCCGTGTGACAGTCGAGATTTTCAGTGGCTGTGACCAGGAGAAGTGCACTGTCTCACACTGGCCTGTCATTTGCATTGTGAATTTTTCAAGCATGTGTCTCACTTTTCTTCTTCATCCATGTGTCCCCAGACGGCAGTGAACTGGGCATTTATGCTGTACTAGTTGAACACACACAATGTACTAGCTACTGTGGCCCTGGGTACATGGTGGTGAGTCAAATCAACACAGACCCTATCTTTATGAAGCTTATAGTCCACTTGGGAAGACAGAGGTTAATCATATAATCACACAAAATGTAAGTAATTGTGGGATCTGTGTTAGGTTGAAAAGTTCAGGAAGATAGAAGAGTGTAGTAGGGGGACCTGTTCTGGTCTAGGACATCAAGGGAAAATTTCCTTGAAGAGGAAACATTTGATCCTAGCAGAGGGAATAGCATGTGCATGTTGGGGGACCCGTGGAAGGCCAGTGTGGCTGCAGCACTAGAGAGGGATGAGATGGTAAGAGAGGTCAGGAGAGGCCTGACCATGCAGGGCCTTGATGGAGAAGTTTGAGGGCAGTGTACTTTATCCTAAGGGCAGTGAGCAGCCATGGAAGGATTGAAGTTTGGAAAGTGACTTGATCCAACACACTTTCTAAAAATTCCCCTGACCATAGGGAGATTTAGTGATGGAGCCCGGGAAGGTCAGATGAATGGGTTTTGGGGAGGTCTGGGTAAAATTTAGAAAATAAAAATGAGATGGGAGCATATGCAGGAAGGACAAGGCATTAGCTGGAGAAGGCTTTGATGATGGTGCTTTCCCTTTAACTGCCTCTCTCCTTCCTGTCATTCTGATGGACACTCCCTGCCCGCTCCTTGGAGGTTTTCCATGCTGTAGGTTGATTGTTTTTCTCCCAAGTAGCATTGAGCAGTTTGCCTCCCTCTGCTTTTCCTTTGGGTTTCTCAAAGTGTCCTCTGAGGACTACCTACAGGAGGGACACCTGTGTGACTGATGGAACTGTAGATTCCTGGTCCTCCCCAGTTGGAGCCACTGAATCAAAATCCCTCAGGGTGAGGTCATGCAATCGGATTCTCATGCCCTGGAAAGTTTGAGCACCATTGTTCTTTCCAGCCCTGCATATGCAACAACAAATGTAATGATGCTTTAAATGTGTGTGGGAGTGGTTATAACGGAAGGAGTGCTTTTGAGGCAAGCTGGTCTCCTGTAGGCCCACAAAATGCAATTGAGGAGACTAGGGCTCTGGGAACTTGGGCATCCTAGTTTAGATCATTACAAAGTGATGGAGGAGAGAGATGTCTGACTCTCAGGTACTCTTGGCCCTTCTTCCTTCATACCTCGTTCTCCAATGTGCGAGGTTAAAAAGGCATTGAATCTTACGATGTTCAGATGTAGTTCCTTTGAAAAAAAGATCAGTACCTTTTTGAGGGCTCAAAAGATCCTTATCCAGTTAGTATATGAAAGGGTGGAATCAGGTGGGTTTATTGCTGTTATTATCACTTCTTATGGCCAGGTGTGGTGGCTCACACCTGTAATCCCAGCACTTTGGAAGGACGAGGTGGGCACATTGCTTGAGTCCAGGAGTTCAAGATCAGCCTGGGCAACATGGTGAAACCCCGTCTCCAGAAAAAAATACAAAAAAATAGCCAGGCATGGTGGCCCACACCTGTGGTCCCTGCTACACAGGAGGCCGAGGTGGGAGGATCACTTGAGCCCAGGAGGTGGAGGTTGCAGTGAGCCAAGATTGTGCCACTGCACTCCAGCCTGGGTAACAGAGTGAGAATCTGTCTCAAAAACACAAACAACAACAACAACAACAACAAAAAACTTATTGTGGAAGATATCAAGCTTATACAACAGTAGAGAGAATACTACAGAGAACCCCGAAGTATCCGTCCCCCAACTTCAAAAGTCACAGGGGCAGGGCATCTCTTCATTTGTTCAGACTTTGCAGCGTGATGCTCTTCTTTTTGTGTCCATTGAATGAAACACCTGAGAGGAGAATAGGCAGAGGGAACAGGGAAGCTTTCAGAGTACCCCAACCATCTATCGGCCAGAGAGGGAGAAGGTTCTTTTGACCCCTCTGCCCCTCAACAGTACAGTTCATAGGAGAGCTAGTGCTTGGAATAATAGATCTTGGAACCACCTTAGAGACCACGGAGGGGAGTTCTTCCTCACTATCTAGATGTGACACCAGAGGCATAGATGGCCTGGGATAGTCCTCAGGCCTCACAGTTAAAAGGTGGGGCCAGGCCTGGGATCAGGTTCTCCATGCAGTGCAACTCATCTCCCTTACTCATCATAGATGGGCTCGACATTTTTTGCTCATGTTTTCCAGGGAAGCTGGAGGAGGCAGAACTCCTATAAAAAGCTGTTACACCTGTAATCCCAGCACTTTGGGAGACTAAGGTGAGAGGATTGTTGGAGCCCAGGAGTTTGAGAACAACCCAGGCAACAGAGTGAGACCCCATCTCTATAAAAATTATTTTATTAAAAATAAAAGCTGCCCTGTTAAAATAGCAGTATTTGGGCACCTAGGCCTTTGCTTCCTCCTTGTAAGACCCTTGAGGTAGCCTGGAGATTTCATGGTCTGGTTAGAAAAGAATACACTTACAAAATGAATACCAGCGGGCTAGGCATGATGGATCACTTCTGTAATCCCAGCACTTTGGGAGGCCGAGTTGGGTGGATCACAAGGTTAGGAGTTCAAGACCAGCCTGACCAACATGGTGAAACCCTGTCTCTACTAAATATATATAAAAAAAATTAGCCGATTGTGGTGGTGCATGCCTGTAATCTCAGCTACTCAGGAGGCTGAGGCAGGAGAATCACTTGAACCAGGGAGGCGGAGGTTGCAGTGAGCCAAGATCATGCCATAGCACTCCAGCCTGGGTGACAGAGCAAGACTCTGTCTCAAAAAAAGAAAATGAGTACCAGTGGAAGCAAGATAGGCCACATGCCCAATCTCCCTCAGCTTAGCCTGCCCTAAAAGTCTGGAGACTCTAAGGCAGCCTATGACACAATCCTGGTTTAGACAACGAGTGACATGAAATTTCAGAGAAAGAAGAAATCAATTTCACTGGCCAGCTGTTTGATGGAGGCAGGGCTTAAGGGGATCTTGACTGTGGGCGGAAGTTAGAAAGCTAATGAGAGGGAATCCTTACCTCCGGGAGAGGGAAACTAATCTCTCAGCACAGCACACCATCTAGAAATTGTTTAGCACCTCCTAACGTGGAAGGCTCTGTACTTCACACTGTGGGGGATATTAAGAAGCTGAGGCTACAATTTCTATTATCGAGGAACTTTCTGTCTTGTTGAGGGACAAGACATATGTTGAATGCTAACAGAAGTTGAAGACTATATGACTTTAAGATGGAAGTTGCCTTTTTTTTTTTTTTTTTTTTTTTTGAGATGGAGTCTCGCTTTGTCACCAGGCTGGAATACAGTGGTGCAATCTCGGCTCACTGCAACCTCCACTTCCCGGGTTCAAGCCTCCCGAGTAGCTGGGATTACGGGTGCGTGCCACCACACCCAGCTAATTTTTGTATTTTAGTAAAGACTGGGTTTCACCATGTTAATCAGGCTGGTCTCAATCTTGTGACCTTGCGATCCGCCCGCCTCAGCCTCCCAAAGTGCTGGGATTACAGGTGTGAGTCACCGCACCCGGCCCGAAGTTGACTTTTAAGATAAACCCCAGGAGGAGTGCAATGGAAACCAAGAGACGAATCACAAAGCGGAACATAGGGACAATATTAATGGCTTCGTGTCCACTGTGTTGTGTATACGTGGCCACATGCTGGATGCTGCAGTAACTACATCATTACACAGCAGCCCTTTAAAGTGATGATCGTACTCGTCCCAGCTACTGTCACGTGAGCACTGATACTTCGCTCAGCAATTCTGTGCCATATGCTTTACATACATGAACTCATTTAATCATCCTAACACCCCTACGAGGCAGGTAGTATTAACTTTTTTTTTTTTTTTTTAGATGTAGTTTCACTCTTGTTGCCCAGGCTGGAGTGCAATGGTGCAAACTTGGCTCACCGCAACATCCGCTTCCTGGGTTCAGGCGATTATCCTGCCTCAGCCTCCCGAGTAGCTGGGATTATAGGCATGCGCCACCATGCCCGGCTAATTTTGTATTTTTAGTAGAGAGGGGGTTTCTCCATGTTGGTCAAGCTGGTCTCAAACTCCCAGCCTTAGGTGATCCGCCCGCCTCAGCCTCCCAAAGTGCTGGAATTACAGGTGTGAGCCACCGCACCCAGCCCTATTAACGTTTTTATCGATGAGAAAACTCCAAGGAGTTTAAGCAACTTGTCCAAGACTCCATGGCTGGTAGCGATGGAGCAGAGGCGGGGACCTGAGCGTGTGCATTCGAATAGGCTTGGGTTCAGAAAGGAGCAGTGAGAACTGCAGCCAGGTCATTGGGAGAGAGAAGCTGGACAGGTCACGAAAGACCTGGTTATAAATACCTGGGCGAAAAGTTTGGCGCCGATCCTGCAGGTGCTGCGGAGTTACCTAAGGTTTGGCAGGATGAATGTTGAGGGTGATTGATTTGCACGATGGCTGTGTGTGGAGGCTGTGGCAGGAACACAGACTGAGGTCACCTCAGTCTATGGAAGGGGTGGTAGTGTGAATGTGCCTGGTGAAAGTAAGTAGTGAAAACCCTCACAGCCCATCAAACTAAATTAACATCAAATCAACAAGCCGGCAAGTCCATCTCACACAAAGTGGAGATAGAGCTTCCACATTGCTACCAGGGCATTAGTGCTGCTTTCTTTTTCTTTTTTTTCCTGAGACTGAATCTTGCTCTGTCACCCAGGCTGGAGAGCAGTGGAGTGATCTTGGCTCACTGCAACCTCCGCCTTCTGGGCTTAAGTGATTCTCCGGCCTCAGCCTCCCAAGTAGCTGGGATTACAGGTGCACACCACCACACCCAGCTAATTTTTGTGTTTTTAGTAGAGACGTAGTTTCATCATGTTGGCCAGGCTGGTCTCAAACTCCTGACCTCAAGTGATCTGCCTGCCTCTGCCTCCCAAAGGGCTGGGATTACAGGCGTGAGCCGACGCACCCGGCCTAGTGCTGGTGTCAATCCAGTGGCAGGGACATAAAGCTTCATCAATATATGAGACCTGTGAAACATGCACACGCCCTGCTTTGATGGGCTCCTTACCCCTCTGTGGTTTCAGCCCTCGGCGAGGTCCTCGGTGCTCCATCATATAATCTCTTCTCATCCTTTCCATTTCTTCCTATGGCAGAGAATAGTCCATTGTTTTTCCATTTACCTGAAAACCCTTTCCATTTCCCTGCTCTCAGCCGATGATTTCACCCCAGATTCATTCAAGAAATCGAAGTTGGGAAGCAGAACTTCGTTGTCATCCCCATTCTCTGCCTCACTGTGGCAAAAGCCACCTCTTCAGAAGGCCCTTCCTGGCCCAATCCATCTAATACTGTCCCCGCATCGTGCTCCCATGGCCTGGTTTTATTTTCTCCACAGTGCATACAATATCAGAGATTATCTCTATGGATCTGTTTGCCCACTTTTCCTTCGTCTGCTTTTCCTCTTGGGACGTAAGTTCCGTGAGAGCACAGACCTTGCCTGTCTTGGGCACTGCAGCATCCGTAGTCTCCAGCAGAGTAAATGCCTGGGACCTGGCACGGGCTCCAAAAGATAAATGAATGAGTGGATTCCCATGGCTCCAGCCAGCACCCATGACTCAATCTCCCTTTCTCCTCCTGACCATTCTACTGCCTGGATGTCCTCCCTCACGCTTCCATCCTGAATGAATTGAACTTCCCTTAAAGCTGCTTATTCTCCTTGGAGTTCACTGTCACCTAAGCAAAAATCTGAGTGTCATCTTTGGCTCCTCCTTCCCCTCGTCCCGACTTACGTCCCAAGTCATATTGGCTTAACCTTGCGTGTGTCTCTGGACTCTGTCCCCTCCTCTGTTCACATCCCATTCAGGCCACATTGTGGCTTGTGGGGACACTGGCAGGAGCTTTCTCATTGGCCTCCCAGCCTGCAGTGCTTCTCTCCTATCAGGTCACTTTTCCCCACAGGAAAGGCATTGCACAGTTCAGTTCCTTTATACTTTTGTTGGCTCCTACTGATTATAGAATGCATCCATCCATCCATCCATCAGCTAATTACTGAGTGCCAACCTGGGTAGCACCATGCACAGTGCCGGGGTAGAGAGCTGAAAGTTCAAGCTTTGCTTTCATATCCATTTTCAATCTTGTAGGAGGGGAAGAAATAAACAACCCAAGTCACTCAAGTGTTACGGGCATTTTTTATTCATTTGTCAAATATTTATTGAGCTCTCACTCAGTGCCAGGCAGTGTAGGTGCTGGGGATATGGCAGTCAATAAAACAAGGTCCCCGCCTTCATGGAGCCCGCAGTCCAGTGGAGGAGGCCGACACTGACCAAACACACAAGTGTAAATGCTGTGGCAGAAAGTAAAGTGAGGTAGGGACACGTATGTGCGGGCTTGTCCCCTTGTGGGGGTGCTAGAAGTGGTTTCACTGAGAAGGTGGTGACTGAGCAGAGACCTGCTGGATGGGAGGGAGTGGCATTTGTCCGAGGGAGAAGCAGTCCATGAAGAGGGAGCCGCTGATGCCCTGTGCCCAGGCTCTGGGCTGGGTGTGAACCCTGGGGAGTATATACAGGGGTGGGTGGGATGCAAAGGAGGGGAGGGATCAATTCTCTCTGGAGGGACTAGGGGGCACTTACCAGAGGAGGACGCCAGACTCCCTAGACCAAGATCCACATTTCAGCCTCCCATTCCACCACCTCTCGGCAGACTCTGAGCTTGAATCACGCCTCACCATGGACTTCCCACCTCCAGGCCTTTGTTTCTGTGACCTTCTCTGCCAGGACTTCTTCCCTGACCCCCAGGTCTCTACTTGACGAGCTCTTCCAGTGTCTATGCACACTTCAAGGCCCAAGCCTTCTTTCTAGGCAGAACCAGCTACCCCTAGTGCTTAATTCCTGCCAGCAGAACATTTGCACCGTGGCTCAGTGACTTCTGGTGGGCTGTGTCTATGCTAGCCACTCTCACCTGCTGGAGCTCCTTGAGTAAAGGAATTGAGCCTTAGCAATCTCTGGTCTGCTGGGCACGCAGTATGGTGGCTCAATGCACATTCAAAACAAATGCACTGGAAAACAGCTTGTTTTCTTACCAGAGCACTCTGTGTAGGCATGTGGGCAGACACACCTGCCCTTTTCTACATATGAGTTCCTTTTTGTTTTTTTTTTTTTTTTAAATCCTATGTTTCCCAATGAAAGCAACAGGGTCATGAAATTAATTTGTCACTCTGGTGCCAGCTTTAGTCAGCTGACTCATGACCTCAGAATGAGTGTTTAAACATGTGTTTCTCATCTATGTGCTAATTTCTCTTCCCTTTCTCAGTAATCTTCTCTTCCCCTGAAACTTGTGGGTGGTAATTGCCTTCAGGTCAGTGGTACCTGCAACTCCTCCTGAGTCTCCTGAGCACACAGCTTCCAGCTTTGGGCCAGGGAGGAGAGGAGGTGGTCCCTGACTTAGGAAGGGTGAGAGAAAGTTAAAATGAAATGAGATTTCTTTCTCTTTTGAAATTCAGTAGAGCTTATTTGCTTGCTTGAGAAAGGCCTGGGGGGATATATATGTGTATGTATATATATATGTGTGTGTGTGTGTATATATATATATGGAATCATGTATCTTGAAGGAGATTCTGTAATTTTTCCTCCCTAATGCAGATATAAAAATATTTCCAGGTGTCCTGGGATTAATTTAATTCAACAAATACTTATTGTGGAATTAATCACACTATTCTGGGTGCTAGACACAGAGCAGTGAACAAATTGGGCAAAATCCTTACCTTCACGGAGCTTGCATTCTAGTGGGGCACCCAGATGATAATGTAACTAAGTAAAGAAGTGAGATGGTGAGAAGTTTATGGAGGTAACTGAGGTGGGGAGTTGGGACCAGGAATGTTGGGGGAAGAGCTCCCTGAGAAGCAACATTTGAGGGTAATCCAGGAGAATAGGATTCAAGTCAGAATCCTCTTTGCATCTTTGCAGGTGCAAAGGTCTAGAGGTGGAGGCATGGCTGATGTTTTGAAGAACGGCAAGGGAAGCCATGGGGCTGGTGCAGAGTGAGAGGGAGGGGGAGGAATAGGACCACTTTGGCTTATCCTTGGAGCTGGGACCTACCAGAGGGTTTTACAGCATCACTCTGACTGCTAAGTTGAGGGTAGATGGAGGAGGCAGTGACTTGGACCAGGTGGTAACAGCAAAGGTGGTGAGAGGTGGTTGGATTCTGAGTACATTTTGAAGGTAGAGATGATGGGATTAAGAAGGAATTGAAAGTAGGATGTGACAACAAGAGAGGCATCCATTTGGCCTGAGCAAGTGGAAGATGAGACAGTGGATTGCTGCGATGGTGACCACTGTGAGGGCAGCAGGTGTATGTGGGCTCCGCTTTGCCTAGAAGGCTTGAGATGCCAATTAGACTTCCAGGTGGAAATGGCCAAGAGCAGGTGCATTGTTGATAGCACGCAGGGGGTTTAGGGAACTGTCCAGTGGGCCTCACTGGGACCTGGATGCAAATTCGTTGCTATAAAGGCACAGGGAACTAACTCAGGTCGTGTGCCACTGAGCTCCCATTCTTAAAGCACATCGGGATTCAATTCAAGAAATGTTTATTAGCCCTCATTACATGTGAGGCATTGTGCTAGGTGACAAGGATATTTCAGAAGAGTAGGGCTGAAGCGGTTTGCCTTCTTAGAGCTTACAGTCTGTGGGTGAAAGCGTATAATACATACATTTTTGTTAGAACAATGGTAAATCCACAAGTAATATAGAACATGCTATATTCTGATGACTGCATTAAAACCTTATGACACCATTTCCATTATTGTGATAAAGTAAGAAAAATTGAAAGTGCTGTTTTTCCAAATTCTTTCTCTTTCTTCCTTCCTTCTTTCCTTCCTTCCTTTTTTCTTTTCTTTTCTTTCCTTTCTTTTTTCTTTTCTTTTCTTTTCTTCTCTCTCTCTCTCTCAGCAAAATAAGAAAGGTGATTTGAAAGTTCTTGTGCACCAAATGTAGCCTTTATTAGGATGAGCCAAACATGGCTAAACGTTTTCCATGATCAAGCACTCACATAGGAGGTCACTGGTTATATTAGCAAGGTGTATAAGTTATCTCTGGTAGGGAAGTTTTGTTTTTTAAAACTGCTACAATCATGTTTGCTAGCAAAACGACCAAATTCATCCTCACAAGTGGGTGAGAAACATACTCAACATATTGAGAGAGAATATTCACAACTTAAGGAGAGCTAGGGGTTTGAATTAGCGGTGAGTACATATAATACTAAGCAAATAAATTAAATAAGACAATTATTAATTCCAGGAATACAAGTTATCCAGTGGAGGAAATGTAACTAGAGAATACTACCTGTCACAGTTCTGAATAGAGTTTACCTAACCATAGTAATAAAAACAGTGATCACTGAGAAATAAAAATAGATATTCACCAGTACACACATACACAGAGTAAGTGAGAGAGGAAGGGAGGAAGGAGACAGACAGATAGATGATAGATAGTAAGCAGGCCGGCAGACAGATGGAGCACAGGGGGATGGAGGGAAAGGAAGTGTGTGTGTATGTGTGTGTGTGTGTATGTGTGTGTGTGTGTATAGTGAGAACAGGTAAGAAAGCACAGGCTACAAAAAGGGTAAATCTACTCTTTCCTACTTGGGGAAGCCTAAAACTGAAAAATCAAGAAACAACAGTTAAAAACATGTTATTTAGAGATGGGTAGGTAAATATCATAATCTTCAATTAAAATAATTAAGCTGCTGGGCACGGTGGCTCATGCCTGTAATCCCAGCACTTTGGGAGCCTAGGCGGGTGGATTACCTGAGGCCAGGATTTCGAGACCAGCCTGGCCAACATGGTGAAACCCCGTCTCTACTAAAAATACAAAAATTAGCTGTGCATGGTGGTGCGCACCTGTAATTTCAGCTACTAGGGAGGCTGAAGCAGGAGAATTGCTTGAATCCGGGAGGTGGAGGTTGTGGTGAGCCAAGATTGTGCCGGTGCACTCCAACCTTGGCGACAGAGTGAGACTCCATCCCAGAAAAAAAGAAAAAGAATTAAGCTGCAGTGGACCACTATTTTGTATAACAAGCCTTATAACAGGAAATTTAAGATGTTAATAAAGGGCCGGGTGTGGTGGCTCATGCCTATAATCCCAGCACTCTGGGAGGCTGAGGTGGGAGGATGGCTTGAGCACAGGAGTGCAAGACCAGCCTTGGCAATATAGTGAGACACTGTCTCTACAAAAAATGAAACAAAATTAGCCAGGCATGGTGGCTTGTGCCTGTAGTCCTAGCTACTTGGGAGGCTGAGGTGGGAGGATCACTTGAGCCTGGGAGGTGGACGTTGTAGTGAGCTATGACTGTACCACTGCACTCTAGCCGGGGCAACAGGGTGAGACCCTGTCTCAAAAGCAAAACAAAACGAAAGATCTTAATAAAAATAAAAGTGAAATTCAAGCAAATGAAAAAAAGTGGGGAGAACTTTGGTCAACAGCGCAGCAAAGCTTGTAAAAATTCTGAATTTGGTCCCAGGTGGGCCTGTCAAACAGTGAAGTCTGGGTACCCTCTCCTCCGCCACTGTTTACTTATGTTTACTTACATGGTGGGCTTACACCATTTCTGTTTTTTGTATTTTGTCAATGAAATGGGGAACTGGATTGCGGTGGGTAGTTGGGTGGTATTCTAGCTCTTGGCACTAGATCATGTCTTTCAGGTTTAAATTATCTGGGACAAGATCCCAGGTGATTCAGGGATGTGTTGGAGAATATACCCCGGGCCCTAAATCTGGGAGGGCTGGGACGTAACATTTACAGTTGGCTCCTTCTCTAGCATGAAAACTCTGTGAAGGAGGCAATTTGGTCTTGTTCACTGCTGAGTCCCCAGCATCTGGCTCCGTATTTGCTGGGGGAATGAGTGAACTGTGACCCTCGCCCCCAGTAGTCAAGCTGTTCTACCTCTACAGCAAACAGCTGACTTTCAGCGGAGGTGTGTGGGAGCATTGCTCAGGCCCACCCCCTCTGTGCCCTGGGCCAGGGTAAGGTCGAAGAGGGATGGCCTGGGGCACTGGAATGTACAAATAGATGTGACACATGAGTCCAGAATGTTAGGGGGGAATGGTGCGGGGGTGGGAGGAAGCTGCAGAGAACAAATGAAGTTAAACTATGATAGTCAAAGAGGAGAGGAAGCCAAGGGTGGTGGAAACCCCAGGTAGAAAGGCTGTCAGCTGGGTGCTTAGCTTAGCTTTGGGGAAATGTTGCTTCCCTGTTGGCCTTGAAAGGAGTTCCTTTTTTTTACTGTATACTACGGAAAACGTCAAACCTATGTAGTATCATGAACCCTCTTATACCCATCACCTAGCACCCAAATTGCTTCCACAATTTGCAACTCAGAGCCAGCTTGGTCTCACTTACAGCCCCCTCTTACCCTCTCACACTAGAGATTACTTTGAAATAAATCTCAGACATCATTTTGCCTATAAATATTTCTGCGTGTATCTGCAAAAAATAAAGATTCTTTCCAGAAACCTAGTCACAATCTTATCTGAGTTAACAATAATCCCACAGTATTATTAAATATCCAGTTATTGTTGAAATATATCTATGTATGTAGGTATGTGTGTGCATATATACATATATATACACCTATATATAGTGCTATTTAGCAGTATTTTAAAAATGCCTTTGTTTTTATAGAAATGATATGTATTTGTTACTAAAAATTCAAGCAAAACATAAAAGTAAAAAGGTGAGAGTAAAAATATCACCCCAAATCCACTGGACGAACATAATTTCACATACCTCTCCATGCATATGTCCACACAGGACAAACAGAAGATGAATATATATGCTGTCAGAAATACTTTGCATGTTCAAAAGGAATCTCTGAGTAGTATTTAGACCTGAAGGGGCACCTAAGGCTCTTTGGCTTTTGCATAAGGCAGGGCTTGACTGTAAACTCCTGGAGGGAAGGACCATGCATTAGTTTTGTTTATACATTCCCCCACCCCCTACCTTAGTGCCTGGCACTCAGGCAGTCCACCAATAACTGTGGTTTGAATTGAAGGGGTCCCTAAGACATCATTCAATCATCTGATGGAATAGGATAGCCCACGAGTTGAAATCACTTGCCAAGATCCCACAGCTAGTCAGGGTGCCGGTGGGGCTGGAGGCAGTTCTCCTGAGTCCTGTTTCCCTGCTGTCTCTGTAGCCCATGGAATTTAGCCATGTTGCAGAGTGGGTAAGTGCATAAGCTTGGAGTCAGACACACCTGGGTTTTTTGTTTTTTGTTTTTTGTTTTTGAGATAGAGTCTTACTCTGTCACTCAGGCTAGATCACCCAGGCTGATCTTGGCTCACTGCAACCTCCGCCTCCTGGGCTCAAGCAATCCTCCCACCTCAGCCTCCTGAGTAGCTGGGACCACAGATGTGTGCCGCCACACCTGGATAATTTGTTTTGTATTTTTGGTAGAGATGGGGTTTCGCCACGTTGCCCAGGCTAGTCTTGAACTCCTGGCCTCAAGTAATCCACCCGCCTGGGCCTCCCAAAGTGCTGGGATTACAGGCATGACCCGCTGCACCCGGCCTACACCTGGGTTTGATTTTGCTCTGAGCCTTTTCTATGACTTAGCAGCTATGTGACTTCTCACCCACGCAGTTTCCCTCCCTCAAAGAGATGTTGCAAGGAGTAAATGAGATCATGCATAAAGAACTCATTGCAGGCGGGGCGCGGTGGCTCACGCCTGTAATCCCAGCTCTTTGGGAGGCCGAGGTGGGCAGATCACAAGGTCAAGAGATTGAGACCATCCTGACCAACATAGTGAAACCCCGTCTCTCTAAAATACAAAAATTAGCAGGCATGGTGGCCCGCGCCTGTAGTCCCAGCTACTTGAGAGGTTGAGGCAGGACAATTGCTTGAACCCAGGAGGCGGAGGTTACAGTGAGCCGAGATCGCGCCACTGCACTCCAGCCTGGTGACAGAGTGAGACTCTGTCTCAAAAAACAAACAAACAAACAAAAAACTCATTGCCTACTTCCTAGCATGTACTAGGTGCCAAATAAATGTTAACTGTAGTTATTATTATTTGTAATAATAGCAGCAACAGTAGTAATAGTATCACTATTTTCTTAATCTTCGGGGATTATCAATTGAAATTCAAAGGAAGTTCAAACCCTTCCTCCCCCACCAGTTCCTAGTTGCAGATGGAACCATATTTAAACTTTTGCTTTTTAAGTGTTTGTAACTTTTTAATAAGCTTTTTAATAAGTTTATAACTTTTGCTTTTTTCCTGCTATTGGGAAGAAAAGATTATTTCATGTGGGAATTCTTTTCCCCCATAAAATCATTTTTCCTCAGTCAGAAGCTGACCGTTTGGTGGTCAAGGTTTGTGTGTATTCGCTCCATACATGGTTTACAGGTGCTGCCTTAACAACAGCTTAGCAAATAGTTATTCTAAGCTCTTCAAATAGAAACTCTGAGCAAAGGGCTGGGTGCAAGATGTCTAGCCTTCCTGGTCGCCCCTTCAGTCTGCTGATTCAGCAGCTCTTCCAGGGACCTCCTCCAGACCCTTGGTCTGTCAGGTCACTAATGGAATCTGCTGGAAGCAAATTAACTCATGAAAAAAGGGCTAACAAATCACTCCAGCTCTTGGTGTCTGCCCCAGGATGGCTGGCACTTCCCGGTGAACTCCTAAGTCCTCGCCCCACATTTCATACCACTCCTGGGGAGGCCCACTTCCTCTTTCATGGTTAATGAGGGGCACAGGGGCTACATTGGAATCTCAGCCCCCCCGCACAGAGCTATGGCCTGCGCAGGTGAAAAGGCCGTCTGCCTGTCCTCCTGTGCTTCGTGCATTATTCATACTTCTGGATTTGGGATGGCTTAACCACTTGCTGTAGTCAGGGCTGGGAAAAGCGGGGCAGATGGAGGAAACAGCTATGCTCTTAAGCTGGGGCATGGGCTCTTCTTCCCTGGTTAAATGTGTGCTCTTTTCAAAATATTATCTCCTGTGGGTGGGATCCATGCTCCAGCGGGTCCATCTAGCCCCCACGCATTCCCGGAATGCAGTTTCCCTCCCTAGATCTGTGTAGGGTTTGAGGGACCTTCACAGAGCAGGCTGGGAAATGGCTTGTTTCCAGAATTACCAGCACCCCACTTCCTCTTCCTTTTTTCACCCAACCCCTCTCACCTTCCCAAAGATGCCTCATGGATCACTGAGTAAATTGACAATGTTCTGGCTGGGAGTCCTGCTGGCTGCAGTATGGATGATCAGAAAGGAAGGAAAGATGTTCTTCTTCTGTTTTAGAGGAGAAAGATCCAGGGGGAAGGATTTTGTGGGACTGGGGAACCCGCTGCAGCATCCTGTGATACCCTCAGAACAGAACTGGAGTAGTGGAATTAAGGTGGGGCTGTGACTGATACTGTGTCTGGGGTGGAAAGACCCATAAACATCCTCCTCCTCCTTCTGTAGTTGGAGTAAGTCCAAAGAAGTGCCCTGCCCAAAGCTATTGCATGAAACAGCTCTGGGAAAGCCCAAAGCACAGGCCAGGCCACAGCAATGTTTAATGAGGCCACAGTCATTCAACACTTGTTTGTTTCTTTCTTTACAATTCACCCAGCTCCTTGGTAAGCAGTTGTTGATCTAGATTCTACAACCTAAGTTTCCTGACATTCGTTGCCCACTAATACAATTTATATCCCAGTACAGGGATTGTGATGTGGGGCTCTGCTGATCGCTCAGGCCTCAAGCCATTAAAAGCCTGAAAGGTATGAGTTCCCAGCTAATACCTTTCTCCTGTCCTGGTGAGCCAGGGTTGGAAGTGTTGCTTTGGATGGGACTTACATGTGGGTTACATACTGCCCCAGTAGAACCCTTTGCCTCCCCCACCGTCCCCTTGGCCAGTGGGACTCTGAGGTTGGCTTGGTTAAAAGGCTCCCTATAAAACTAAGCTGCATAGAAGCAGGCTGAGGCCATGGAGAGAACTCCAGGCTGGAATGGAGGAGGCATGGCAAGGCGTTCTATGTCTCCCACCAGGTGCTTGAACCTTCTCGACACATTCCAGGAAGGTCTTTACAGACCAATATCTCTGGAATACATTTCAATGACTAAACAGACCAAGGCTGCTTCTACAGACCATGCTGCCCTGGGCAGATCACCACTCTGTGCCGTAGTTACTTTTTCTGTAAATTGGAACCACTCATAATGGGCTACTATCTCCCCAGGAATACAGATGGCACATGTGAAAGCTCTTTTGAAAAGAAGGTATAGCATGGGCTCAATTCCTAATTCCCTCATTCCTACTGATTTTTAAAAATTGTCATGGCAAATAAACCATTGGAGGTTTCATTTCGTTCATCTCACAGATAAAAATGTAGACAGGTAAGCATAGGTCATCCCTGCTTAGTAAATAGGCGTGATCGTCACCTGGCCAGTCAGTGACAGAGCTGCAGAAACTGGCCCTAGGCCTCTCAGTTTGGTCTCTCCACCCCTCCTGCCTGTTACTTTTTCATATTCTATATCAAAGTCTCATTCTTTCTTTCAAGTCCTGTGTAGTCTGGGCTCTGATCATCCGGGGACTGCACAAGTCTTATTAATATTAAAGGTGAGGGTTTTCTTAGCCTACTTCCCTTCATTTCTAAATTAGTCTTGGAAAGGAGAGGGCAAAAGTAGAATCAGAAGGACAACTATGCCCCAAAAGGAATGCATTCTGGTTTGTCGCAAATTTGGGCTCCCTCTGGTGACTTGAAGAATTGTGCTGAGTGAAGTGTGGGCAGTAAGCAACTGATTAGCTGCAGAACTTCTGTGACTTTTAGAGTGTTGTGATTTTAGGGCCAGGCTGAAATTGACCATTCGATCCTGCTGCCTAGCTCTGGCAAACACTAGGAGTTCAAGAGACCCAGTATGTACATTTCCACTCCTTTCAGATTCCAAGTCACTGATTTGCTGATGACAACTATAGCTATATTCATGAGAAAAACAGCTGTAAGTGAACAATTTTGGAAACAAATTGGATTTTCTTATCAGCTTATCACTTCAACCTGTTTTTGTTTTATTTCTAATTACTTTATGACTGGAAAGGGCCCTTCGAGGTCAGGTCTCCATTTCCTGAGTTTCTAACTGAAATACTCTCTAAACAAATATTTAAATGACTGAAGAAGTTGATGGCCCATGAAAAGTTCATTCTTTAAGAGAAGAAAATATGAAAAAATTTTTTTCTTTTCTTTTCTTTTTGACACAGGGTTTCACTCTATGACCCAGGCTGGAGTAGAGTACAGTGGTGTGATCTCAGCTCACTGCAACCTCCACCTCCCGGGTTCAAGCAATTCTCCTGCCTCAGCCTCCAGAGTAGCTGGGACTATAGCATGCGCTGCCTTGCCTGGCTAAGTTTTGTATTTTTAGTAGACATAGGGTTTCACCATGTTGGCCAGGCCGGTCTCGAACTCCTGACCCCAAGTGATCCACCCATCGTGGCCTCCCAAAGTGCTGGGATTACAGGCATGAGGCACTGCGTCTGGCCAAAAAGATGATTTTAATAACAGGAGGGATTCCAGTCTATTGGCTGGTTTTGTGAGTTTGTGTGTTCTGGACTTTCTGGTGTTTCTCAAGTCATCCTTAAGGAAGTCAAGTCAAGGAGCCTGAGCTGTTTCCCAGATCTTGGAGGTTTGTATGTCAGTATCCTGCCAAATACAGCTTCAACCTTTTCTTCTGGTAAGTGGGTTTGAAGATATTGTCCTTTCTTGGCATGGTGCATTGTAGAAGGTGACCTGAGGGTTGGCAGTACTGCAGTGAAAGTTTGCAATTATTTTGTGTTTGTAAAAAAGGCAGCAGGCCGGGCACGGTGGCTCACACCTGTAATCCCAGCACTTTGGGAGCCTAAGCAGGTGGATCACGAGGTTAGGAGTTTGAGACCAGCTTGGCCAACATAGTGAAACCCTGTCTCTACTAAAAATACAAAAATTAGCCAGGCATGGTGGCCCGCGCCTGTAGTCCCAGCTACTCAGGAGGCTGAGGCAGGAGAATCACTTGAATCTGGGAGGCGGAGGTTGTGATGAGCCAAGATCATGCCACTGCACTGCAGCCTGGTTAACAGAGCGAGACTCCATCTCAAAAAACAAAGAAAAAAAAAAAGAAAAGGCAACAAGCTATTTCTGAAATCTGCTGGCTTACTTTACACAGGAATGGGGACAAAATACCACACCTGGGGAAAAATAGATGATCTTAGAGTAACTTTTTCATGTTGTGATTTGAAGCATTTAAAAAGCAACATGCTGGCTGGTCTGAAGGTAGTGAGTTATCTCAGTTGATTGTTCACAGTCAGTTACAGATCGAACTCCTTGTTCTTTCCTTCCCCTTTCTCACTGCTGCTCTTGACTAGTCTTAAAAAAAAAAAAAAAAAAAAAGCAACATGCTGATTGTAAACAATGCACAGTAAAGAACATAAAACAAGAAAAAAAGAGGTTTTCTCCCTGTCTGCCTATTCTGTTCCCCAAAGGTAAGGAGTTTTTGTAAATCCTTCCAGATATTTTCTATGCCTCAGCAAGCATGCACACACACACACACACACACACACAGCTATGGCAGAATAGTTATTGGTAGTTTAATTAAAAAAAAATCAGCTGTAGGGTAATTTTCCTTATTTATTTGACTGTTGGTAAATTGAGAGAACTCCCATTCAGATTCTTAGAAAAGTCCTTTGTATACATTTTAAATGTCTCCAATAAGCCTATAACATTGCATGTGGCACAGGGTCTGTTTAGTGATGCAAACAGTATGTAGTGTGTGGCAAAGAAAGTTATTCTAAGTGTTAAAATGCAGGCTAAAAACATTCTATGTAGAAATCGGTGTGTAAGGCAGTCAACACGGACCATGTGAGTGGGGAAAAAATAGTGGGCTGTTTTTATAACGCTTGACCAATGACATACAAGTTTTCCAGGAATCTCAGAGCAAAATATTAAAGGTCGAATAAATGTGTAACGTGAGAATGTGAGACGTTTATTGCCAATCATGGTGACAGGCTGTGATCACAGAGTGTGAGCCGTAGAAAGTTCTGGATTGGTTCTCCTAAGATGGAAAGAGCAGCCAGGCAGGGCAGTGCCTCTGTTTACACACACTGAACCCACCCCCTCCCCATTTCAGGAAAGGGGGTGTGAGTGTGTTGCGGGGGGGTTACCAAAACAGATTCAGTGTGGCAAATTGCATCCAGACTTCAATGTTTCCTCCTCCCACAGAATCCTACAGGTCGTTGTGCTAAAGAAGGGTTTTTGAACACAAGTCCAGTTGTCTTAACTCTCTGGTGCCCAGCTTGGTGCACAGGGCTGTACTCAGGCCTCCAACCTTGTTTCACTCCGTAGCGTCCTGGGGGATGGGGCAGTGGGAAGCCTTGAGGGGTCTTCTCCGCCACCTCTCCCTGCCTGGCTTCTGCAGGTTCATTCTTCTCCTGCAACTTGACTCTCTCCGGAGAACCAGAACTGGGGCTGAAAGCCAGGTGCTCCACTTTCTCCTCTCCTCTTCAACTTCCTGCCTTCCCTTCAACGACCTGCGGCACCAAAAGGGGTAATGTTCTTCTTGAAAGCGTCTTTTGAGGATTAATTGATGTTTGCTCCATGCTTTGAAGAGAGGGAGAATCTTATCAAGTGGGTCTGCTGTCCTCAAAGCTCGCCCTGGTTCCAGCTGGTGGCGGGCCTGGCCAATCGGGAGGCTGGGCGAGCTTTCCTCCCATTGGCCGCCTTTCTGGGCATATCGGTTGCCTGCTCATTGCCTGTGGTAGAAGGGCGATTACCCACATGGGGAGGAACAGATCCTCAGGTGGACATTTTGTACATTGTACATTTTTCACTTGGAGGAGTATCTGCATCAAAATACTCATCCCTCGGGAAGTTAGTTTGTGGCCATCTGTGACATTTTCTCATTTGGAAATTGTTCTTTTCTGTCTTAAAAAAAAAAAAAAAAGCTTTATCCGTATAGGAGCAAGAGTAGTTATAATCTGCCACCTCTCAAAGAAGTCCCTTTGCCAGGCCATTTATATGTTAATTGCTTGTGGTTTGGGGAGGAAAAGGATGTTACCTGCTTCATGATAAGCATTTTCATCTCAATGAATTCTTTGTTAGAGTCGTTTAATCAAAGAAATGGAAACGGCAACCTACTTACTGGAAAGATCCAGATAGTGCCCTGTGAGTTAAGAACCTGAGGGCTCTATGGAGAAGATGGATAAGAAAAAGAAAAAGAAAAAGAAAAAGAAAAAGAAAAAGAAAAGGCTTGTTTTGAGGACAGAGCAAACAGGGATTAAGAAAAATATCAGTCAAAGACATTCTTAGGCTGGAAGGCAAAGCCAGCCAAGCACACTGGGGTCCTCTTCAGAGTCCTGGGATAGGCTGATGAGGGATTGAGGACATAATTCTGACCTCACCAATGGGACGTTCAAAGAGGAACCTTCACTTCCTGGCATTCTCTAGCACCTGATCCTCGTAAAGTCGCTCAAGCACTTAGGAACTTGTTTCTCAGCACAGGTCTGTAGAGACCTTTGCTCCCCTCTTCTCAGTTATATTCCTGGCTGCTTGAAAAGTTGAAAGATCTGGCAACCCTGAATCTTCATTCCACCAAGGCAACCATCAGCAGCTGCTGCCCCTTTAGATGGGGCAGTGCGACGACTCGTGCTTTCTGGTTCTCTAACTGGGGCAAATGTTGACTTCTCACCTGTCTGGGAAGTTAATGAGAAGAAAGAGTGTTAATCTAGAAGCACATGCGTGAGTGAGCTCACATGTGTACACACACGTGCACACACACACACATGCACACACACCCCATCAGTATTTAGGTCCAGGGGAGATTAGCCTTACTGAGAGGTCACCCCTCAGCAGCTTCAGGGTGTATAATCTGAACCACAGATTTGAGAAGAGTTAATCTTGGGGTGACGTGAGGAGAATCAGATTGTCATGGCACACAATAAAAGAGATGTTTGTGACCAGTGTGTTGAAAGAGTGAGGTGTCTCTCTGGCATGCCAAAGGCATTGGGGCAGCCACATGGATGAGTGCAGTGACTGAACAGAGCAGGGGCGGGGACATCTGGGAGCTGGATAAATATTGTCTAATGATTGCCAGCCCTGGATTTGCTAATGAATTCACTTGGAGATCTGGGGGACTAATTTCTCTTTGCCTTTTCTCAGTTTGCTCATCAGCAAAATGGAGGCACTGCAGTGGGCGTGGCAAACTCAAATGCCTCCGGGCGCTATTCAGGCCCTGTAAACCAGTAGGAGACGAAGAATACAGAGTTGGTGGGAGGTGGGGGTTGGGGACTGTACTGTGGTCAACTGGGAAGTTTATGCCCTTCCAGGGAGGATGTTCACATTCAACCCAAGCCATTTGCCACATGGGGAGGTGAGCCCAGTGTTGTCCTGGCTCCTGATTTCCTGAGATAAGTTTGAAATTTGCATTTCTATATGAACTCTAATGATTTTAAACCTAGCTAACTTTTCTTTTAGATGGAGTTTCTCTCTGTCACCCAGGTTGGAGTGCAGTGGCATGATCTTAGCTCACTGCAACCTCTGCCTCCTGGGTTCAAGTGATTCTTCAGCTTCAGCCTCCCAAGTAGCTGGGACTACAGGCATGTGCCACCACGCCTGGCTAATTTTGTATTTTTTAAGTAGAGACGTGGTTTCACCATGTTGGTCAGGCTGGTCTTGAACTCCTGACCTCTGGTGATTCACCCGGGTTGACCTCCCAAAGTGCTGAGAGTATAGGCGTGAGCCACCGTGCTCAGCCTAAACCTAGCTAATTCAGTTTTTAAAAAGCATAGTACACACCCAGAAAGCAATCCCAGGGGCCGTATTTGGCTCATAGCCCTAGATTTATGAGCCCTAGGTTTATCCCAGCCTCTGGGATAAAGGCCACCCTACCTAGCTCCTGACTGCTTTGCTGAGTCTAGGGAACATGGAGGAAGGAGTCGTTGTGGATAAGGGGCCATGAGGATGAAGTTAGGGTGAAGGTGGGAGGTGAAATGTGGACCACACCATTACCGGGCCAGATGGGCAGGTCTGGACCTTGCCGGCTTTAGCTAGAACTGCTGGGCCTGGCAGGAATTGTACACAAAGACAGGCAGGAAGGCAGCCCGGGGGGGATGCTGTCCAAGATGTGGGCGGCCGCAGCGTGGGCAGAAGAGTGCAGAGGTCAGGGAGGCAGCCGGGGCAGCCCAGGGAGCAGGAGAGGGCAAAAGAGAGCTGGGTGGACCCTGGGTCTGAGACTGTTTGCCCTCTGCCGTCATGTCTCCTGGTGGGTGTGTGCACCCCCTCACCAATCATGCACAGAGAAGAAGTGTCACAGCCACCAGTGGAAGCTCCGTGCCTGAGGCATCTATTGAGATAAGCACAAAACGTGGTTCAGCCCTTGAAACTTGTAATCATAGTTAGGAATATTGGCTTGTCACACAGGAAGAGTAGCAGAGTGGCAGATTGGTTATGAAGAGAATAAGTTTAGGCTCAAACAACTTGGGTTTGAATTTTACTTTTGTCGCTAATGAGCCACGCAGCTAGGGCAAGTTATTTAACTTTTTGGGGGGCCTGGTTTGTTCATCTGGGGATATTAATATTTTCTACCTAGTAGGGTTATTGTGAGAATTGAATGAAAATGAATGCCATAATGTATGTGAAGCGCTTAGTACAGAACCTGGCACATAGTAAGTGCTCAAATGGAGCCCATTATTATTATCAGACAAGCAGTAACCTCAGCTAACTTGTGATTAAGCACAAAATCCATTGTCTCAGCAGAGAACCAACAACAGATGCAGTGAAAGCTTACCCCTTGCCTATTGCAAATGCTTTCCTAAACATACTCTCTCTGTCCTGAACTCCTGTTTTCCAGGAAAGCAGGAGACATTGTAGTCACCTGGATAAGGGACACCTGCACAGCTTGAGTAAATCAGTTTGTTTAGCCCTGGTACTACCTGCTTTACATAATGGTGTTTTCATTCAGCTAACAAATACTTACTGAGCAACCACTATGTTCCAAGCACTAAGAAAGGGTTCTGGAGATGTTGAGTAGAATAAGACAAGCTGTGGGACTTTAGGTCCTAAATCCAGCATACAGACTAAGCTGCTATAACAAAGAGGTCCCCAAATAGAATGGCTACATAAGGCTGGGTACAGTGGCGCATGCCTGTAACCTCAGCACTTTGGGAGACTGAGGTGGGCGGATCACGTGAGGCCAGGAATTTGAGGCCAGTCTGGGCAACATGATGAAACCCTGTCTCTACTTAAAAATACAAAAATTAGCCGAGCATGGTGGTGCATGCCTGTAATCCCAGCTACTTGGGAAGCTGAGGCAGGAGAATTGCTTGAACCCAGGAGGCGGATGTTGCAGTGAACCGAGATCACGCCATTGCACTTGCACTCCAGCCTGGGTGACAGAGCGAGACTCTGTGTCCAAAAAAAAAGGCTAAATAAGACAGAACTTTATTTGTCAAATAAGTCCTTTGTTGAGCACACCAGGCAGGTAAGGTAGGTCCAGAAAGTCATCATTCATGGATCCAGGTTTTATTCTTTTTTGTATCTCTTAAGTCTGTATTTCAGGATGTGAGAAGCAGGAGGTGAAATCCAAGGCAAGTAGCTTGTCATTAAGGAGCTTCCACTTGTATCCCATTGGCTTGAGCTTAGGCCCATGGCCACACCTGGCCACGAGGGATGCTGGGAAATATAGTTTGGAATAGATGGGCCATAGGCTTTGGTGAAACTCAAGGTAGGGGCTATCATAAAAAGAAACAAAGGAGAATGAGGCTGGGCACGGTGGCTCATGCCTTTAATCCGAGCACTTTGGGAGGCTGGGGCGGGTGGATCACCTGAGGTCAGGAGTTTAAGACTAGCCTGGCCAACATGGTGAAACCCCGTCTCTACTAAAAATACAAAAATTAGCTGGGCATGGTGGTGCGTGCCTGTAATCCCGCTACTTGGGAGGCTGAGGTTGTAGTGAGCCCAGATTGAGCCACTGCATTCCAGCCTGGGTGACAGAGCAAGATTCTGTCTCCCCCTACTAAAAAAAAAAAAAAAAAGAAAAAGAAAGGAGAATGAAAACTGAGGCACAGTTAGCAGATTATAGCTGATTATGCTTCAGGGAGATAGAAAAGTAGATCAAGACTTATAATACAGTGAGGTACGTGCTCCTGTCAAGAGCACCAGTGGAATCAGTAAGTAGAGAAACATGTTGTGGCCCTCATGGTAAGTTGGGCTTTGGAATCAGACTTATGGGTTAAAATCCCAGCCCCATCACTTACGTCTAGTACCTACCCCATAGGATTGGTGTGAGGATTGAATGACCACACATGTGAAGATCTTAGGACACGGTCTGGTCCAGAGTGAATGCTCAGTAAGTGTAAGGTGAAGGGTAGGTGTAAAGTAGGGGAAAGATGTGTTCAAGAAAGTCAACTGGGCCAGGCGCGGTGGCTCAAGCCTGTAATCCCAGCACTTTGGGAGGCCGAGATGGGCGGATCACAAGGTCAGGAGATCGAGACCATCCTGGCTAACACGGTGAAATCCCGTCTCCACTGAAAAATACAAAAAAAAAAAAAAAAAGCCAAAAAACTAGCCGGGTGAGGTGGCGGGCGCCTGTAGTCCCAGCTACTTGGGAGGCTGAGGCAGGAGAATGGCGTAAACCCGGGAGGCAGAGCTTGCAGTGAGCCGAGATAGCACCACTGCACTCCAGCCTGGGCGACAGAGCGAGACTCTGTCTCAAAAAAAAAAAAAAAAAAAAAAAAGAAAGTACTGCCGACTCACGAATATCTGGGGAATCCCTCCTGGATTCACCACCTCTTCAGTTTTACAGCTTCTCACAGGCCTTGTCTGCATGGATGCAAAGTGGGTGTTGAACCCTGGGCCCTTCTTATCACTGAGAAATATATTAATGAAGATAAACATGTTAATGAAGATAACATGTTAATGAAGATAAACCAGGCCATTTGAAGGGGCTGGTGTTTTGAAAAAATAGAATCAATTTGTGTTTACCCGGATTGGAACTAGGGGAGGAATTTAGAGAGGATGTTCCAAGGTCCTCCTCAGCTTTCTATAGCTTGAGTAGGAGCCAGTGAACTTAGTTTATGGTCTACAGGCCTCTGTGGGAAGAATAAGAGCCCGTCTTCTTGGGTGTGTCTCCAGTAAAGGGCTCTGAAAGTTATTTAAAAACTCTGCTACTGGCTGGGTGCGGTGGCTCATAATGCCAGCACTTTGGGAGGCTGAGGCAGGCCTCCGATTACTTGAGGCCAGGAGTTCAAGACCAGCCTGGCCAACATGGTGAAACCCCATCTCTACTAAAAATATAAAAATTAGCTGGGTGTGGTGGCATGTGCCTGTTATCCCAGCCACTCAGGAGGCTGAGACATGAGAATTGCTCGAGCATGGGAGATAGAGGTTGCAGTGAGCCGAGATCACACCATTGTATTCCAGCCTGGGTGACAGAAGGAGACTGTCTCAAAAACAGCAACAACAACAACAAAAACCCAGTAAAATAAAAACTCTGCTACTTAGCTAAATAAAGGGGATGGAGGAGAAAAATGGAAAAATGGCCCTGCTGGGTGCTGCACTGGCGAGGGTTGGGGTATCCTCTTACAGGGAGCCTGTGTCCTCTGATCTGCAGGGGGTATCACGTTTCCCATCTTCTGCAGGTGTCATGTGAAAAGAGAACCCTTCTCGCTTCAGAACACGAATCTTAACTTTCCTTGGCAATTCACACAGTGGATAGGTTTTAACAGAAAAAGAAACAGATGTTGGAGATAGTTTTCCACCAGCTTTCTGCCCTGTCTCTTCTGGGGTCCCAAGAGCTTTAATACCTTTTATCCCCCAGGTCTTGGAATTGGACGTCACACTACTCTGGAAAGTGGCACTGGGTGCCATGTTGCAATGGGCACCATGATTGACTCCTAGGAAATGGGATGGACGTGGGAGAAGGTAGCACACGTTAGAAGATCCCTGGTGTTTAGGGCCTCACCTGTGCCTGTGGAGATGTGAGGCCTGGGGAGGACTAGCTTGTGGACAAGTAGGCAGCTGATTGAGTTCCTGCCTGCCTTTCGTAACCTCAGCTGACCTCTTGGACTTGACCTCTAGGTGTCACAGAGGTCTATACGTGGCTAGCCTGGGTCTGTTGGTGGCCATGGTCTAGGGTTTTCATCCATGTTTTCTCCCTCTCTGTGTACCTCATTTCTTCTCTATCATGGTTTCCCAACTGGGGCTTTCACTGTTCTTTCCTTACTACTGGGCTCAATATTTTGTTCTTTTTCCCTTAAGGAAGGCATAGGAAGGGGGTTAGGGTGGAGTGGGAGCTGATTTAACTTGGGCTTCCCATTCATGGAGGTTTCTTTTTAGAGACAAAGTCTTCCTCTGTCACCCAGGCTGGAGTGCAGTGGCACGATTACAGCTCACTGCAGCCTCCAATTCCTGGGCTCAAGTGATCCTCAAGTAGCTGAAACTATAGATGGGTGCCACCACACCTGGCTAATTTTTAAATTTGTTGTAGAAGCAAGGACTCATTATGTTGCCCAGGCTGGTCTTGAACTCCTGGTTGTGATCTTCTGGCCTTGACCTCCCAGACTACTGGGATTTACAGGTATGAGCCACTACACCTGGTTCCATGGAGGATTTTAATGAGAATTTGACACTCTCTGTGCACTAGATTATATGTGTAGTCACCAAGATGTTCCTCACAAAGTGTCAAATGCAGTCTGTGCCTTGACCATGCCATTCCCAGGGCATTCTGAATCAATATTTAAAAACGTAGAGCCTATCATTCTCTTGTGATCATAATTATTTCACATTATATATTTGACTTTGTGTGTGTTTGTGTGTGTGTGTGTATGTGTGTGAAAATGTAAATTTGTTGTGTGAGGATCTATAATGTACCAAAAATATTGTAATCCTGCTTTGTATTTCTTCATTTTGTAATAACCTGAATGCCTGGGCTTCTTGTACCCTCGGAGAGACCCTGTATTCAAGGGCCTGTTAGATCAGTGGTGAGCAATCCTTTTCACACAAGAGGGTGATTCAGGAAAAAGAAGCAAATATATTTACAGGGAATTTTTCCCTCTCCAATCAAAATGAAGAGAGCTTTATTGAGTTTCATGACCCAAGGATGGGTGGGGTGTCAAGAAATGCTTAGTCTGACAGTTGACTCTATTGAGTAGAATAATATCAATGAGAAGATGGGCACTGCATTTTAGTCTTAATGTCCAGGTGTTTGGAGGCAGTTTTCTAACGTTTCGTTCTGAAATTAGACCTCAGGATGCCTGTATGATTCTCATCATTACATGGACTAGAACCTGTCATATGTGTACCCGTGTTTTATACATCTCAGTGCTCCTTTTTCCCAGCATGGTGCCCAGCACATAGTATGGGCATAAGAAATGCTTACTAGGAAACAATATGGTATATAACGGTTAAGAGCACACACTCTAGCCAAACTGCCTAGCTTTGTCACTTATTAGCTGTGTGACTTTGGGCAAGTTACTTACCCTCTCTGGGTGTAAAGTGGGGATTATATCAATCCCAACCTCATAGATAGAGATGGAATGAGTTAATATATATAAGCTCATAGAGCAATGCCTAGCATATGTAAACCTGTGTAAGTATTAGCAGCTATTGGCCGGGCGTGGTGGCTCATGCCTATAATCCCAGCACTTTGGGAGGCTGAGGCAGGCAGATCACCTGAGGTTGGGAGTGCAAGACCAGCTTGACCAACATGGAGGAACCCCATCTCTACTAAAAATACAAAATTAGCCAGGCATGGTGGCGCATGCCTGTCATCCCAGCTACTTGGGAGACTGAGGCCGGAGAATTGCTTGAACCTGGGAGGCTGAGGTTGTAGTGAGCCAAGATCACGCCATTGCACTCCAGCCTGGGCAACAAGAGTGAAACTCCATCTCAAAAAATAACAACAAAAAAAAACCTGTTAGCAGCTATTATAAATATTATTATTGAACTGAATGGAAGCCCAAGTTGGCCTTCGGTGCCAGAGCCTCACAGTGAATCTTTTCCATCTCTGGCTTCCATTTTGCTACCATTGATCAGATCTCTTTAACAGATTTCTGTATAAAAATTAACTACGCCTTTTCCCCTCTTTCAAAACAAGTTTTTTTTTTTGAAGGGAAGCAAAACCCAAAAAACCCCAGATGCTTTTGAAGCAAACCTGGACTCAGCTGTAATGGATAGTGTGTTGGACTAATTACCTGGGGTAGAGGCTGCACATCTAGGTTTTGGAAACAACTCTTTTCCAAAGAAAGTGCCAGTTTCTCTGTTCCCTTTCATCTGTTCTCACAGAATGCCTTTTCTGCATACTCGACTAGTTAGTCTTGGCATTGACAGGGGAGAGCTCCCTGGAATGATACATGCCAAATAAAATATGGCTCCACGAGCCCTGTCCACTGGATTGCTTTATCCTTAATTGTGTTTCTTTATTTATTTATTTTTTTGAGATGGAATCTCACACTGTCCCCTGGGTTGGAGTGCAGTGGTGTGATATTGGCTCACTGCAACCTCTGCCTCCCAGGTTCAAGTAATTTTCCTGCCTCAGCCTCCTGAGTAGCTGGGATAACAAGCGTCCGCCACCACGCCCGGCTAATTTTTTGTATTTTTAGTAGAGACAGGGTTTTACCATGTTGGCCAGGGTGGTCTTAAACTCCAGACCTCATGATCCGCCTGCCTTGGCCTCCCAAAGTTCTGGGATTACTGGCGTGAGCCACTGTGTCCAGCTTACAACCATGTTTATTTTTGTTCATTGGCTAATTTCTTAAGTTTTAAAAACTGAAGTATATATATACCAAAAAGTGCATATATGTTCACCCCCAAAATTCACAAATTGAACATGCTTGTGTCACCAACCCCCAGAAGAAGAAACATTACAGAAGCCTAGCTGTGCCCCTTCCAGGCACCCCAGTGCTCCCTACCCCATCCCGCCAAGGGTGACTATTCTGATTCTAACCCCATCAAACGGAATCTTCTAGCATGTCCACTTTAATAGCTGGATTTCCCCCTCAACATTAGGTTTGTGAGATTCACCCAACATTGGCTGTGGTTGTAGATCATTCATTCTCATTGCTGTATAGTGCTCTGTTACATAAATTCACCATGATTTATTTTCCCATTTTACTTTTGATGAGTATGTGGTAGTTTTTGGTCTGGGACTTCTGTGGATAGTGGTGCTGGGAACATGATGGTACTTGTCTTTTGGAGACCTTAAGTATATACACCTCGCAGGGGAGTTACTGGGTCATGGGGCAGGCGTGTGTTCAGTAGAGGCTGCCGAATGCTTTTCCAAAGGGGCGTCAATTATCTGCTTGATTCGATTTTGATGAAGAAAATTATTCTATGGTCAGATTTTGAGTTCTTTTTTTTTTTTTTTTTTTTTTTTTTCTTAGAGACAGGGTCTTACTCTATCACCCAGGCTGGAGTACAGTGGTATAATCATAGCTCCATGCAGCCTTGACCTCCTGGGCTCAAGCAATCCTCCTGCCTCAGCCTCCCGAATAGCTGGGATTACAGGTGTACCACCACATCCAGCTAATTAAAAAATATTTCTTTTGTAGAGAGAGGAGTCTCATGATGTTTTCCAGGCTGGTCTCGGACTCCTAGCCTCAAGCAATCCTCCTACCTTGGCCTCCAAAGTGCTGGGATTATAGGCATAAGCCATGCACCTGGCCTTGATTTGGGTTTTAAAGCAGAATAGCCTGACACGAACTCTGTTGATTTTACCGTGTCTTCTCCCCTACTCTCATGCATGTGAGCCATATGATAACTAGGAAAATTCATTCAAGTTGCTGTAACTGCTTCTTTTCATAGAGGCTCTTGAAAGTCTTTTAGAACTGCTACTCGAAGTGGAAGTTTTAAGATTGTTTTCCTAAAATTTCTCCTTTTTCTTTTTCAAGAAGAGAACAAATAATCACTATACCCCCTGCAAAAGAAGTCCTCCATCTCTCCCCTAACCCCAACTTTTTACTGAATGAAATGTAGAGCTTAGGGAAATTTTGAGTGAAAATCAAACACCAGTGAGACTACAGATTTTCCAAAATTTGCTGATTGGACCGTTCTTCATATAATTTCAATTACAGTTGCCCGTCTTTGGAATCTGACAAAACTGGGCAAGTAGAGAGTCCAAAGCTTCCCCGTCCAATTCCTAAGTTTTTCTTGTAAACAACCGCAGTACCTGGTGTTTCAGAAATGCAGAGATAGAAGCACCTTCCCATCCAGCCCCAGGTACCTTATAAATAGGGGCCTTGAGTCTCAGAAGGAACTTAATTGAATCTGTTAGTTCTGGCTTGCCCTCCCTTCCCTGACCCCCAAACAACAAGCTAGAAACAACATCCCACAGAATTACAGCAAAAATATTATTTCACACACTGCTCCCTCATAAAAATCCCTTGCTAAAGCACTCTCAGATCCTGCAGCCTGAGGCAGTTATGATTTTATTTTACAGATGGGAAAATGAAGACCTGCAGAATTGACTTGACACAGTAAGAACTGGAAGAGCTAGAGTTTGGAAGCCAGACCTATGCCTGGGAATTTGTATTTCTAGGAGCAGAGGGTCTCTTTTCTAAGGAGAAGTTTAGGGATGATGTGGCGGAATCAGGAGTTCATCATGAGGTCCTTTTCGTGGGTGACCTTCACATCCTGGGACCTGGCCTTTTGTCTGGTTGGAAAATGGTCTTTGGTTAGGACATACTGTCAAGGAATGTATTGCTTTTTTGTTGGTAGTGGCCAAGAGTTGAAACTGAGTGAATACTCATCAGTAGGGGAATGGCCGAATAGCTTTGACACCTTTATGTTGTGAATCATAACAGAACCATTAAAAGGATTTTGGCAAATTATGGTAGAACAAAAAAAGGGTGAGACTGTGTAGGATGTATAATTCCATTTTGTTAAACAGTAATGCCCCCACACCGTCCAAAACGTCACTATTCAGTTTCTATGTGTATAAAATTACATGAGTATGGGGAGAATTGTGGCAGGACACAAACTAAGATGTTAACATGGGCCACCTGGAAAGGCAGGGCTGTGGGTAGCCATGTGGGAGGGTAGGGCATAGGAGAATAGTATCAGTGATATGATGCTATTTGAATAAATTATACATATGCATATGTATGTATACATATGCATAAAGAAATGCACACAATTATGTGTATAAATAAATTAAAAAAATCAAACAAACTAGAGTAGTTCTAATAAGAACAAGGCTCTGAGCCCCACATGGGTCAGTTACCTTGGCGAGAGCTCGGTTCCACGGCTGCAGGCTTTACCCTCCAGATCAGCTGTGTTGCCAAGTGAAGGACATTGGTCAGAAGTGGGCGGCTGAGTCCAGACACTGCTGCGTTTGGCAAATCAATAATTCTAGCTCCTGTCTCTGCTGTATGTATGTACTGTGCTGGCATTTGCATGATTTTTCAAGGTCAGGTATTTTTATCCCCATTTTATGGATGAGGAAAAACAAGGGCAAGTCACTCAAGACCACATAGTGACTGAGTGGTGCTGAAATTCAAGCCCAGGTCTGTGAGTCCAGAACTCCAGCTTCTCAGGTCACTTCCTGATCACATCTGGAGCTGGGCTCTGCTGCCCTCAGTGGAGGGAGCACCCACCTGCTTTGATCCAAGCTCAGATTGCTGCGGGGCCCTCTCTCACAGGTGTGGGTCCTACAGTGCAGGTTTTGCTACTTCCACAAAATCAGCCACCACTGACTGCGCATTCCCTGTGTGTCTTCACTGGCCCCTTTCTTGGTTTTGGGTGGCAAAGCTTCTTATCTGTGTGTAGGGAGAGCAGCCTATTTGGGCTACAGTCCCCAAGAGAGTGGGCTGCACAGCAAAGTAGGGCCTCCGGTTGTCCTACCTCAGGACAGGTGAAAGGCAGACGGGCTTGTGAAAAAGGAAGACACTTTGGCCAAATTGGACATCTATTTGGCCCCTGCGTCCTTTCACCAGTCCCTCGGGGAGTCAATGCTTAGGTCTTTCACGTGGATCTCACTTCCACGCCTGCCTGCCACATCCCCAGCCCTGCTGACCACAGAAGAACTCATAGTTGTGGCTTATTTGGTGACTTCCACACAAATTGCCGAGTACCTTTGCTGTCACCAAAGGTCCCTCAAAGCCAGTATTTAAGATAAAAATCACAGGTCTGCAAGTTGATATTACTTGGGAGTCCCTCTGTTAGCCTTGGTTTTCTCATTCAGAAAACAGGAATACGATTTTGCTCCCACTTGTCATTAAAAGAATATATATGGCTAGGTGCGGTGGCTCACACCTGTAATCCCAGCATTTTGCGAGGTGGAGGCAGGTGGATCACTTGAGGCCAGGAGTTTGAGATCAGCCTGGCCAACATGGCGAAGCCCCGTCTCTACTAAAAATACAAAAATTAGCTGGGTGTGGTGGCGGGCGCCTGTAATCCCAGCTACTTGGGGGGCTGAGGTGCAAAAATTGCTTGAGCCTGGGAGGCAGAGGTTGCAGTGAGCCGAGATCATGCCACTGCACTCCAGCCTGGGCAACAGAGCGAGATTCTGTCTCCAAAAAAAAAAAAAAAAGGAATACATATGATAGATAATTTGTTAAAAAATAGCAAGAGAGATACCATATACTGGAAAGATAAGGCTACTTCTGTGTCTTAAGTTTTGGCTGAAAACAACCATGCTACTGATGCCAACAGTAATTGCCATTTTGTTTTTTTTTTGAGATGGAGTCTCATTCTGTTGTCCAGGGTGGAGTGCAGTGGCGTGATCTCAGCTCACTGCAACCTTCACCTCTTGGGTTCAAGCAATTCTCCTGCCTCAGACTCCCAAGTAGCTGGGATTACACCGCCGCCTTGGCCTCCCAAAGTGCGGGGATTACAGGTGTGAGTTACTGCGCCTGGCTAGTAATTGCCATTTTTATGTAATGAGTCTGGACATTTCCAGTGTGAAAGGACTGCTGTCTTCTCCAGGGTGCTGTTTTTTGAGACAGGGTCTCACTCTGTCGCCCAGGCAGGAGTGCAGTGGCTCAATCTCGACTCATGGCAAACTCTGCCTCCTGGGTTTAGGTGATTCTCCTGCCTCAGCCTTCCGAACAGCTGGGATTACAGGTATGCACCACCACGCCCAGCTAAGTTTTATATTTTTAGTAGAGACGAAGTTTCACCATGTTGGCCAGGCTGGTCTTGAACTCCTGACCTCAAGTGATCTGCCCATCTCGGCCTCCCAAAGTGCTGGGATTACAGCTGTGAGCCACCGTGCCTGGCCTGGTGCTGTGTTTCAACAATGGCCTCAATGACTTCCAGGAGCAGGCCCGTTTTGTGAAAGTCGACTTGACTGGAGGGGTTAGCTGGCTGCAGGGACAGTGTCCCTGGCCCTCATGCCCTCTCTGTGTCGGGTGGCCCCATTCCCCTGGTGGGGTTGCTGCAGCTGGCACTGGAGCCACTGTTGCTGCCTTCTTTCACCGCCTGTAGAAGCCGCCACAGATTCCAGGAGGGGAGGACGGAATGAAGAAAAAGCTTGCAGCAGGCTGCGGTCTTCACTCAAGGATCTGGAGCAAAACCTGTCCATGGGCCAGCTCCTTTCCTCTCTGCCTCCTTTCACTTCATGAAGGCCGTAGACAAACTGTCTGGTCTCTCAGCTTATCTTTCTAGAGAAGAGATTCTTTTGAAGGAGCCTGTGTAAATGTTGTGATTGTCAACAGTGATCTTTTTTTTTTTTCTTTTTTCTCTCTTTTTTTTTTTGGTGGAGTCTTGCTGTGTCTCCCAGGCTGGAGTGCAATGGTGCAATCTCTGCTCACTGCAACCTCTGCCTCCCAGGTTCAAGTGATTCTCCTGCCTCCGCTTCCCAAGTAACTGGGATTACAGGTGCCTGCCACTGTGCCTAGCTAAGTTTTGTATTTTTAGTAGCGATGGGGTTTCGCCATGTTGGCCAGGCTGGTCTCCAACTCCTGACCTACAGTGATCCACCCGCCTTGGACTCCCAAAGTGCTGGGATTACAGGCGTGAGCCACCACACCTGGCCGTGATCTTATTATTAGTTCCTTAAGGGCTGGGACTAAGTCTCCAGTACCTGCCACAGTGCCTGATGCATAGTAGGACCCCAAAGAAATGTTTTTCATTGGCATGAAACTCCCTATAGATCCATGGCTGGACAGCATGACAAGTGATCATTTAGGAAGGGTTTTCTTTCTTCCTTTGCCTTCCTCTGTGCATGACAAAGTGTGGGATCAGTAAACCTTTCCCCCACCCTTATTCTTCTTTGCACTATTTTACTTAAAAAGTGATTTCTGGCCAGGTGTGGTGGTTCATGCCTGTAATCCCAGCACTTTGGGAGGCTGAGATGGGTGGATCACTTGAGGTCAGGAATTCGAGACCAGCCTGGCCAATACGGTGAAACCCCGTCTCTACTAAAAACACAAAAATTAGCCAGGCGTGGTGGTGCGCACCTATAGTCTCAGCTACTCAGGAGTCTGAGGCAGGAGAATTGCTTGAACCTGGGAGGCGGAGGTTGCAGTGAGCCTGAGATTGCACCAGTACACTCCAGTCAGGACCACAGAAGGAAACTCTGTCTTAAAAAAAAAAAAAGTGATTTTCTTCTGACCAATTAAGTAAAGGTGATTGGACCTTTCCACACACTCCTCTCCTGTTTGCATTCTGAGAGGGGATGTTGAAATAGGTTCTGTTTGGTTCTGCTTCAATCTAGGAGTAGATTGACCAGCTTGAGAGAGATTTTCTTCATCCCGAGAGCTACTCCTGTTAGGAATGTGGAGTCTTCTGAGGTCCCAGATCCAGATAAGACAAGGGCGGGAGCTCCCAGTGGGCTCCTAAGCACTGGGTAGGAGGTTGTCCTTCAGAGAAAAGGGAAAAAAAATTCATCCAGATAGACTGATAAAAGGAGTGACATCACAGTAGGCATGGCAACCACAGGGTAATCATAATCTCCCCACGAGGTGGTCAGAACCCCAAGGGAAGACCTAGTTTCACTGCGCTCCTTCTCCCTTCAGGGCAGGCAGGAGCAGGGAGGCATGGAGGAGGGTGCGCTTATCCAGTGGCTGGAGTAGGCCAGGGGTTTTGCTTCTCACCCCAGCACTGCCCCCCTGCTGTGGCAGTTTCTCTGGAGTGCTGGTGTGCCACCTGGAAGCATTCACATTCGGTTGCTTTATTATCCAGGGTTGCCCTGGGAGTTTGGTGGGAGAGAGGGAGCAAAATGGGAGAGTGAGGGAAACATATCACTGGAGAGGGAAGTAGAGATGTGATATGATCCGCAGAACGCCATGCTCTGTCCTCAGTGACCCCACCCCAGAGGCTCCAACCCCTTCTGAGAACACAATGGTCAGCCTCCTGCTCCTCACTGGCTTCTTCTTTGGGCCTGGATTTCCACAGCACACCTGGAAGCCATGTAAGTTGTACTCATTTCAAAGCCGCTTGTGTCTCCAGCATCTCCCCGAGGCACCCGTGTGGTGACTGCTGGGCCTCGGGGTGTCTGGGAGTGTTGTCTCCAGCAGGTGTATCTTGAACACAAAGCACAGGTTTTAGGGTCGAAGAGTCAAATAAGGGGGATGAATCAAGAGGTTGGTTTTTGGTGGCTTCTGGGTGTCCTGGGCCTGGAAATCATTTCTCCTTTCCTGTCCTTGTGGGGTAACTATACCCAGGTCAGACCTAGTTGCTGTCTTGCTGCGGGTTAAGACATAGTTGCATGTATGTCTTGCTGCCCCCCTGGCATATGGGGTTTTACAAGTGGGTGAGGCAGTCCGCCCACAGAGTGAGCAGCCAGAGAAGGCCAATGCTCCATCTTCTCCTCTTCATCAGCGCCCCCTCCCCCAGCTGTGGATGCATGAAGACATCATTTAAGGGTCTCCCGGGAAGCAGGCTGTCTGGCTTCTTGACTCAGAATATCTGGAGCTCCTGCTGCAAGCTGGAGAAACTGCTTCCCCAGCGCCTTGTGGCTCTGGGTCACTTTTTAAAGGATGATTGAATTTTTCTATTGAGAGAAAATTCACACAACATAAAATTCACCATTCTAACCACTTGAAAGTGCATAATTCAGTGGTGGTTCGTACATCCACCATCAGCCACAGCTGACGACAGAACATTTTCATCACCCTAAAAAGAAATCCTGGCCTGGCGTGGTGGCTCATGCCTGTAATCCCAGCACTTTGGGAGGCCGAGGAGGGAGGATCACGAGGTCAGGGGTTTGAGACCAGCCTGGCCAACATGGTGAAACCCTGTCTCTACTAAAAATACAAAAATTAGCCAGGTGTGGTGGTGCGCGCCTGTAATCCCAGTTACTCAGGAGGCTGAGGCAGGAGGATTGCTTGAACCCAGGAGGCAGTGGTTGCAGTGAGCCGAGATCGCGCCACTGCACTCCAGCCTGGGCGACAGAAAAAGAAAAAAAAAGAAATCCTGCACTCAGGAAACAGACACTCCCCACTCCCCTGTCCCCTCTGCCCCTGATAACCACTAATCTGCTTTTTGTCTCCTTGGATTTCCCTATTCTAGATATTCCATAGAAATGAAATCGTATAGTCCGGGTGCGGTGGCTCAAGCCTGTAATCCCAGCACTTTGGGAGGCCGAGACGGGCGGATCACGAGGTCAGGAGATTGAGACCATCCTGGCTAACACGGTGAAACCCCGTCTCTACTAAAAAATACAAAAACCTAGCCGGGCGAGGTGGCAGGCGCCTGTAGTCCCAGCTACTCGGCAGGCTGAGGCAGGAGAATGGCGTGAACCCAGGAGGCGGAGCTTGCAGTGAGCTGAGATCGCGCCACTGCACTCCAGTCTGGGCGACAAAGCGAGACTCTGTCTCAAGAAAAAAAATAAAAAGAAATGAAATCGTATAACACATGTGGCCTTTGCATCTGGCTTCTGTCACTCAGCATAATGTTTTCAGTGTTCAGCCGTGTTGTTTCATGTTTCAGTACTCCCTTTTTATGGCTGAGTAATAGTCCCTTGTATGAATACACCACATTTGATTTACCTATTCATCTGTTGATGGACATTTGGGTTATCTCTGCTTTTTGGCTGTTATGAAGAATGCTAATATAAACCTTCATGTACAAGTCTTGGTGTGGACATAGGTTTTCAATTCTTTTGGGGTATATACCTAGGGGAGGAGTTTCTGGGTCACATGGTAACTCTGCGTTTGAAGTTTTGAAGAACTGCCAAGCTGTTTTCCACAGTGACTGCAGCATTTTGTGTTCCCATCAGTGATGTATGGGGGGTCCAGTTTCTCTACCTCTTTGCTGATGTTTGTGATTTTAGCCATCTCACCAGGTGTGAAGTGGTATCTCATTCATTGTTTTTTTTTTTTTTTTGAGACAGTCTCACTCTGTCACCCAGGCTGGAGTGCAGTGGCACGATCTCAGCTCACTGCAACCTCCGCCTCCCCAGTTCAAGTAATTCTCCTGCCTCAGCTTCCTGAGTAGCTGGGATTACAGACACCTGCCACCATGCCCAGCTAATTTTTGTATTTTTAGTAGAGATAGGATTTCACCATATTGGCCAGGCTGGTCTCAAACTCCTGATCTCAAGTGATCTACCTGCCTTGGCCTCCCTAAGTGTTGACATTACAGGCATCAGACTCTATACCTGGCCTCATTGTAGGTTGTTTGTTTGTTTGTTCTGTTTTGAGACAGAGTCTCACTCTGTCACCCGGGCTGGAGTGCAGTGGCACAATCTCGGCTCACTGCAACCCTCTCCTCCCGGGTTCAATTCTTGTGCCTCAGCCTCTTGAGTAGCTGGGATTACAGGTGTGCACCACCACACCTGGCTAATTTCTATATTTTTAGTACAGAAGGAGTTTCACCATGTTAGTCAGGCTGGTCTCGAACTCCTGGCCTCAAGTGATCCGCCTGCCTTGACCTCCCAAAGTGCTGGGATTACAGGTGTGAGCCTCCATGCCCAGCCTCACTGTAGTTTTGATTTGCATTTCCCTAATGATCGAATGATGCTTCCTATCTTTTCATGTGTCTATTGGTCGTTTGTATGTTTTCTTTGGAGAAATATCTATTTGTTATTTGCCCATCTTAAAATTGGGCTGTTTGTCTTTTCATTGAGAAATGAGTTTATTTTAACACATGATTGTTCCTTCCCCAACCCCAGCACGGTGTGACCAGCCTGTGGAGATGGAGGAGTTTAGTGGGTCACTTAAAAGCAGGCCTAGGTCTTTGCCTCTTTGGTTATTCCTCAACGTTTTTTGGGGTCTCCTCTTCCATGGCTGCCCTTAAATGTTTTTTTTCCCCCAGAGTTTCTGTCCTTGACTCAGTTCTTGTTTTGCCCCCAGTTCTCTGGCTGATCTCCTCTGCACCCTTGGCATCCATCTCCATACATAATGTTGGTTACTCCCAATGCACATATTCATCCTGGGCTTCTCTCTGGAGCTTCGTATTTGCATATCCAACTGGGACCTCAACATGTTCAAAACTCACTACGCTCCTCTGCCAAGCCTTCGCCTCCTCCCAGATTCCCCGTCAGGATGAGTGTTATCATCATCTACCTAGTTGGCCATGCTAGACGTCATCTAGGATCCCTCCTCTCTCTCTCAGGCACATCTGCCCTCTTCCCAACCAGTTTTGTCCATTTACTTTGGTCTATAGCTCTTTCTAATGTGTTATCAGTTCATCACTCCCGCTCAGACTGCCTTAGTTCAGGACTTTGTCATTCCGATAGACTTCCTAGCTTTGAGTTACTTTCATCCATCTGTACTCTGCCAGAATGATCCAATTATATCACTGCCTACTTAAAATCCTTCAGTGACTCCTTGTTTTCTGAAGGATAAACTTCCAACTCCTTTGTTGGGTGTATGAGCCCTCCTGGATTTAACCTCTACCTTCTCTCCAAGTCATATTCCCCTGCTCATGGTTTCCTCAGACCTTACTTCAGCCATAAGGAATTCCTTGAGGTTTCTTGGATAGGTTGTGTTCCCTCAAATCATCATGCCTTGAGTGCCCTGCTATTGGTATGAGTTATATATGTGGCCCAGGACACATTTTCAGGACTGGATTATGGACCCAGTATGGCCCAAACCAACTACTAATATGGATAGAGAACATGGTGAGTGTGGGTTGGATGTGGATTTTGATTCAATGGTTTAGTTATGTGAAAGAATTTGCAAACTGAATAGAAATTAAACTGTATCGTGTTGCATTTATAAACCACCTGTATTGCAAAAGCAATAAAGTCCCCTAGAAAAGTTCTGACATTTGCCCTATCTATAGTTCATAGTTACTTTACTTTTTGCACCAAAAACAACAGAGGATACATGGTGTGACCAGCATATATGTATAGGAGCCGATGGGACAAAATATCTGAAATTTTATTTGGATTCCAAGATTGCCATAGCTACGGACTGCTCTGAATACCGGCAATCTCTTACTTGTTTGGAGTCCCACCCCTTTAACCTCTGGATTTCTTATAACTTTTCCTAAGGATGTTAGTCCCTAGCTAGGGAAACTGAATGAAATTAAAGGAGGGATTCCTACTCTTTTCCAAATTATTTTTTTTAAAAAAATTTTTGTTTATCTTAGATTGCTAGTTAGAACTTTATCTTTCTCCCTCAAAATTTATTTTTTTAATTTTAATTTTTTTTAAAAGAAACATGGTCTTACTCTGTTGTCCAGGCTAGAGTGCAGTGGTGCAATCATAGCTCATTGCAGCCTTGAACTCCTGGGCTCAAGCGATCCTCCTGCTTCAGCCTCCTGAGTAGCTGGGACTACAGCTACTATAGTCGCAGCCTGGCACCACGTCAGGCAATTTTTAATTTTTTTGTTGAGATGGGGTCTTGTTATGTTGCCCAGGCTGGTCTCAAATTCCTGACCTCAAGCGATCCTCCCACCTTGGCCTCCCAAAGTGCTGGGGTTACAGGCATGAGCCACCATACCTAGCCCTTCCTCAAATTTTTCCTTGGAAAAATGGCAAGCCTTCTGAAAAGTTGTGAAAATAGTGCAATGAACACCAATATCCCCTTCACTTAGATTCACCATTTACCAGCCTTTTGCTACATTTGTTTCCTCTTTCCCTACCTTTTATGCGCATGTGTGCCTGTGTGAGCACACATCTATATTTTCAGGAAAAGTGAGATTTAGTTCATAGTACACCTTTCTCTTCTTGGTATGTTTTCAAGCCTCTGGCAAAACCCAGTGCCAAAACTGAAGCCTTGAGTTCTTGGCTCAGTGCTGTCACTGACGGGAGCATACTTGGATGATCCTGAACACGTGCCTTCCCCCTCTCTGAGCCTCAGTTTCCCCATCAATGAAATGAGGGCTTGGATCCCCTGTTCCTGAAGCCCTTTCCTTGTACTCAATATTCTACAGCCCTGTGATAGCCAGAAAAACCCAGCCCTTTGGGAAATTGTCAGAAGATACTTAATGTACTTGTGAGATGAACCCCAGAAATTTATTGTTAGCTGGGCTTTGGCCAGGACTGTGTCTGGTTTATAACAAGGAGTGTTTTTTTTCTTTTTTTTTTTCCCTTGAGAGAGCTCCAGTGCTTTGCCTGCCGAGGCGGGGAGGTGGGCTTGGTGGGGTTTCTACTAGAAGGAAGTGGCAGGAACTCTGACCTGCTTGCTGTCAAGTTAGGAGACAGAGAGGCTCAGAACCACCCCCCCCTGCCACGTTTCCTTGAGGTGCCTGCTTGTTTAATCTGCCGTTTGCCTTGCTTCCCCCAACGCCCTTTTATAGCTCCTTTTGTTCAAGGATCTTGCCACCTCCTTTCTCTGTCCCTGGCCCACCTCCAGGTTAAATATCCAAGAAGGACAGCGGTAGCCTGAAGATGCTGATGACATGGGGGACGTTCATGACTGGCCCCGAAGAAAGGCTCTCACAGGTGGGGGTGATCCACAGTGCTCCCACCCACAGAGCCCAGGGCAGAGGCCCGAGGTGTGCCAGGCTTATTTTACGGCTTTAATTCCCATGGGTAGGATTGGAGAAAGGTTTAGTAAAGGAGAAAAGGACTCAGATATGTCGGGGTTGAGGGAAGGAACTAGTGAGATTAGGGTAACAAGGGGTTCATTTATCCATTCGGTAAGTGTTTATTGAAAGTCTACTATATTATGTGTAAGGTCTTTTTGACCCAGAAATGTGAAATTTGGGTAGCAGTCATTAATTTGTATTAGATACCATATATGTTATAGAAGTGGTAGAAATAATGTTAAAATTGTCATACTTCCTTTCCCGACGATCACATGCTAAGTGTGTCACATCTATTCCACTGAATCCTCCCAACAACCGGGATGAGGTGGTGTCGTCCTCACTGTGCAGGGGAGGAAAGGGAGGCTTGGAACAGTGTCTTGCTCAAGGTCAGGGAATGAGGAGAGGTGGAATTGGGATCTGAGTTCAAGTCTGATTTCAAATTCCACACTCTTCACCTCTGAGTCTCTTGTTTCTAAAAGCTGTTTAGCGACTGGCGTCAGTCTGTGATAGTTTTCACTCATCCAAAATATAAGGACCGTGTAACTGGATTTCTAATAAAGCTTACTTTAAAAAATTCAGTGGTTCCAAACCGGGGAGGGGGGAGTTTCCCACAGCTCCCCCTTCTCCTTCCCCTCCACTGCCATAGCAAAGAAATCTTCAGTCCAGTGTTAATTGATCTGAGGTTGAAGAACTCTGATTTAATTTGGAAAATTCATCTTACAATTATATTATCCTGACTTTGGGGACATGTATTCAATGTCCTTTCTTTTAAGAAACAATGGTGTTAAAAAAAAGTTGGCAAGGCCATGTTGAACGCTCCAATTTTGTTGTTGTTGTTAGAAATATCTTGGATTGTGGCCAGGCACGGTGGCTTACGCCTATAATCCTAACACTTTGGGAGGCCAGGGTAGGCGGATCACTTGAGATCAGGAGTTTGAAACCAGCCTGGCCAACGTGGTGAAACCCTGTCTCTACTAAAAAATACAAAAAAGTTAGCTGGGTGTCGTGGTGGGTGCCTATAATCCCAGCTACTTGGAAGGCTGAGGCAGGAGAATCACTTGAACCTGGGAGGTGAGATTGCAGTGAGCAGAGATCACGCCATTGCACTCCAGCCTGGGTGACAGAGCGAGACTCTGTCTCAAAAAAAAATTATCTTGGATTGTGAAATTCAAACATCTAGGAATTACTTGATCTAGGAATTACATAAAAAATACTGTTGGCTGGGTGCAGTGGCTCACGCCTGTAATCCCAGCACTTTGGGAGGCCAAGGTGGGTGGATCACAAGGTCAGGAGTTCGAGACCAGCTTGGCCAACATGGTGAAACCCTGTCTCTACTAAAAATACAAAAAATTAGCCAGGCGTGGTGGCATGCACTTGTAATCCCAGTTACTCGGGAGGCTGAGGCAGGAGAATTGCTTGAACCTGGGAGGCGGAGGTTACAGTGAGCTGAGACTGCGCCACTGCACTCCAGCCTGGGCAACAGAGCAAGACTCCGTCTCAAAAAATCAGAAAACAAAAAACAAAAAACTGTTTATTAGGGATTAAAGAAGGCAAATATCTCATGTTATAAGTAAGGCAATGTCTGGTGATGGGTTCTTGGGGCTCCTGGAGTTTGATTTAATAACAAATATTTATTGACCACATATTGTCTTATACTGTGAGAGGCCTTATGGGAGGTCAAAAGGAATTTTGCCCTAATGATCTGAATAATCTCCATAGGACAAAAAGTGAACATGTATAAAGTGGAAAACAAGGAAAGCCTGGAAGATGATGGTTAAATTTATTGCTGATCGATGTTAACGAGGCAGACTAAGAGGTTTCTACCAGAAGGAACTTGAGGTGCTTGATTCGAGTCAGCCATCAAGTAACTTAGGTGACCTTGGGCAAGGCTTTCTTACTGGTGTCTTATCTTGGACGAGGGCCCCTCGAGCCCAAGTGAGAAAGCTGTTTCTATTATCTCCGTTTCCTCCCATCTCCAGTGGGACACCCAGTCCTGCAAATTCTATTTTGGGAATGTTTCTAGAGTCTGCCCAGTCTCTTCCTAGTCCAGTGCTTTCTCCATCCCGCGGCCAGGGTAATCTTGCTAAAACATAAATCTGATCACGTCACCCACCTCTGCTTAAAACCTTCAGTGATTTCCTCATTACCCCAAGGATAAAGTCCAAACTCCTTGGCAAGGCACTCTTGGCTCCGTTGTTCAGGCCCAGCCTCCCTCTTCAGTCTTTCTCAGCCTTTGCCCTCCATTGCTTCTCACCCCATGGTCTGGATGCCCCAGATGGCTCACTCTTCTCTGTGCACAGATTGCTGACCCACTCTCTGGAATCCCCTTTCCTCTCTTTTCTACCTGGTGAAATCATGCTAATTTTTTTTTTAAAGACAGGGTCTCACTGTGTTGCCCAGGCTGGAGTGCAGTGGCACCATCACGGCTCCCTGCAGCCTCAACCTCCTAGGCTCAAGCAATCCTCTCGCCTTGGCCTCCCAAAATGTTGAGATTATACATGTGAGCATCACACCTGGCCCATGCTAATCTTTTAATCTTCTCCTCTGGAAGATGCCCCAGACCCTGGAGACAGGGACCACGTCCTCACTTCTCCTCCCCATGGGTCTGTGAACCTGTTGAAGGCAGGATCTGCTGTTTTTTCTGCTATGTTGTTGTGACCCTGTAGCCAGCATGGTGCTTAGCACATGGCAAGTACTCAACCACTGTTTGTTGAGTAGAAAACAAATGGATAAAGGAGGGAAAATTTAAAGTAGAGATAATAATGTTTAACCTTTGTTACCACTCAAGGTTGCTTGTGGCATGAACATGAGATAATATTTTTTGAAGAACTCTGAAAAAAAGTGAGGCTGCACAAATGCAAAGCAAGGTATTCATTATTGTTTTCAAAAGTAGAGATTATTAACCTTTGAATTATTATATCACCATTACACATTGTATTTTTGTGTTTTTAAGAGTCAGGATCTCGCTCTGTTGCCCAGGCTAGAATGCAGTGGTGTGACCTTGTCTTACTACAGCCTAAAGCTCTTGGGCTCAAGTGATCCTCCTGCCTTACTCTCCTTAGCTGCTGGGAGTACAGGCATAAGCCACTACAGCTGGCACACACTGTGTTTAAGAGTAAAGGGGGGCCAGGCACAGTGACTCACGCCCGTAATCCCCGCACTTTGGGAGGCCGAGGCGGGCAGATCACTTGAGGTCAGGTGTTTGAGACCAGCCTGGCCAACATGGAGAAGCCCTGTCTCTACTAAAAGTAAAAAAGAAATTAACTGGGCATGGCAGCGGGCACCTGTAGTCCCAGCTACTTGGGAAGCTGAGGCAGGAGAATCGCTTGAACCTGAGAGACGGAGGTTGCAGTGAGCCGAGATTGTGCCACTGCACTCCAGCCTGGGTGACAGAGTGAGACTCTGTCTCAAAAAAAAAAAAAAAAAAAAGAGTAAAGGGAATGGTTGTTGAGTACTGGGAGTTAGTATACCAAGTAGAAAAACCCAAGTGGCTAGAATATTGCACAATTCAGCAAAGATATGCCTTGTTGGTGTAGGAAGCAAACATGGCTTGAATTGTGACTCAGTGGCATGGACCTGCCTGGAGGCCTCTAGTGACAATACACCCTTTTCTTTTCCAGAACCAGGGCTGAAGACAGAGAGGGCCATGGCAGGAGGGAGGAGGGCCTTGATTTTCTTTCTCTTGTGTGTTCCACTTTCTTCTCTTTCTAATTCTTCCATTTTCTGAATATTGTCTGTCGTAACCACCCCAAGTGGAACATGGCGCGTGAAAGAAGAAATGAAATGGAAAAAGAGGCCTGGACTTGTGCAGTGGTTTGCAGAGGCTCTTGTACTAACTTTTATGATTGATATCTGTGAATGTGTCTTATTCCCAGTACCACCCCCGTCCCCCATGGCTTTAATTCCATCTTGGGCAGGTATTTTCTTTGCATACTTTTGCACCCTCTGCAGATGCCTTGCACATAGTAGGTGTTCATGAATATTTGCTGAATGAATGAATGAGCTCCTGAATAAGAATGAAGTTTATCTCTTGTGCCAATTCCTTGATGCATGATCTCTCCTCTCTCTCCTTTTCCCTGATCCTTTTAGCCAGATCAGGATAGAGGCAATTTTCTTTAGCACTTCCTCTGGACAACTCTTATTGTCACCTACAGGTTTGAGTCTAGGGGCTGGATCCCTTGCTTTTCAGATCCCTGAAGGTTGCCCCATCACAGAAAGGAGGAGGGAGGAGTAGGCAGAGTGCAGTGAGAAGCCTAAAGGATTAATTGGTTAAACTTTATTACAAAGGCTGGTCCTATTGTTTACAGGCCATTAAAAACCATTATCATCTTCCCAGGCCAGGCAGACAGCAGCCAGCTGCTTTGATGCATGTCTTAGAGAGATAAGGAAAATTTATCCCTTGTTTTGACTTCACAATTTCTTCTTGGTTTATTATCTGACATGCTATTCAACTTTCTCTCCACATGTCCCTGATCTCAAGACAACTTTTTCAAGTTGTTGGCAGGGGAGGTTCAGGTTAGAATCCTACAATTTTAGACTTGGAAGAGCCCGCCGAGATCAATGACTGTCCCTAACTTGCCCCCTCCCTTTCCCACCCCCGGCCCCATCTGTATTTTTCCTCCATGGCAGAGCAGTTCCTGGACTCTCAAGTAATTTACACTTATTGATCTCTGAGAAGGGCAGACTTTTCTCATGACCTTCAGTTAATCCTCCCACCTCCATGGCCACGTCTACTCCGCAGAGAGGACTTCCTAGAGCTCCCCTGCCTCATTCCAAATGACCAGCTCCTTACTTAGTATCCACAGGGTACTGCGTACGTAGGTAGAGTTATCTTAACTGCCATCTCCTGTGATAGGCGTATCTAGGGTTCCCCTGCGTGGGCTGGGCTGGGTAGAGCCTGTGGGGGCCTCATCCACATCCCAGACAATGTGTCTTCCCCAGGGGCCTTCTTGAGGGTGTGACTTTCCATCCGGATGGAAACAGGCAATGGAATGTAGGCTGCACCCCCCGTGCGGTGTTCAGGTGGTCCTGTGACATTTTCTGTGTTCTAGACCTGGAGAGAAGCCCTGAATTGATACTGAACTTACTTTTAGCTGGTTGATGAAACAGTTCGAGTGTGCTCTGTGAGAGAGAGCGAGCCAGGTTGGCAGATACTAGGCACTCACATGGCTGTTGAGCAAATGAATGAATGGATGTAGGAATCAAAAATGTCAGCCAGTACCAGGTTGCTCCTTGTGGGTCTGTGTATTCAATTCAATAAGTGTTTACTGAGTGTCTGCTCTGGGGAAGAGCTGGTGCTGGGGGATGGGGTCAGAAAGATGTATAAGATCTAGTTCTTGACATCTGAGAGTTTACATTTAGAAGAGAGGGAGACTAATAATAAGACAAGGCATAGGCTGGGTACCGTGTGCTACACCTCTAATCCCAGAACTTTGGGAGGCTGAGGCAGGCGGATCATCTAAAGTCAGGAGTTGGAGACCAGCCTGGCCAACATGGTGAAACCCTGTCTCTACTAAAAATACAAAAATTAGTTGGGCATGGTGGCATTCGCCTGTAGTCTCAGCTACTTGGGAGGCTGAGGCAGGAGAATCACTTGAATCTGGGAGATGGAGGTTGTAGTGAGCCAAGACTGAGCCACTGCACTCCAGCCTGGGTAACAGAGTGGGACTCCGTCTCAAAAAAAGAAAAAGAAAAAAAAAGACAAGGCATAAAAAAAGAGCATATAGGAAAGTGTAGGCCAGTCATGGTGGCTCACGCCTATAATCCCAGCACTTTGGGAGGCTGAGGTGGGCGTATCAGTTGAGCTTGGGAGTTCGAGACCAGCCTGGCCAACATGATGAAACCCCTCTCTATTAAAAATACAAAACTAGCTGGGTGTGGTGGCAGGTGCCTGTAATCCCAGCTACTTGGGAGACTGAGGAGGAAGATGGCTTGAACCTGGGAGGTGGAGGCTGCAGTGAGCTGAGATGGGCTATTGCACTCCAGCCTGGGCGATGGAGTGAGACTCCGTCTCAAGAAAACGTAAATGGAAAAAGAGGTATTGTTGAAGGCACGTAAAGGGTGGGGGGTTAATTCTGAATGAGTGCATCGGGAGAACTTCCCAGAGGAGGTGATTTTTAAGGATTTCCATGAACAAGGAGGAGAGCGGGGAAAGGAGATACTGGTGAACAGCAAGTACAAAAATGTGGACACTCAGAAAGTGTCCTTAGCTTGCCCCAGACCAGTCCTGGCAGCTCCAGTCCAAACCCACATCCCTCTTCGAGCCAGGGTGGCTCCAGATCCATCTCACACAGCACCAAATAATCCCAGGAATTTTTCCCGGCATCTGGCCCTGGGGCTGGGCTCAGGGCAGACATTCCTTTCCTCCACTTTCCTCCACCACTTTGCAGGTGCCCCTTGTTTCTGAATTTTGCTCTCCTTGGAGGATACCTTGGAGTTGGAGAAGGTAGATAAGCTTCCAGTGCCTGAGCCCTCAGCTTCTAGAAAATATTTATTTGCCTCTCCTCATACTTCCTTATTGCTAGGACAAGAACTACCCCATCTTCAGGCTTTGCTCATGAGGTCCCCTCTCCTAGAAAGCCTTCCATCCATTCCTGTTTGTCCAAATGCATCCACTCTTCCCCAGTGGCTCAGCTTCCCTGCAGCTGGAAGGAAGCATAGCATTTTCTGAGCTCCCTAAGCATAGCTTGGCCTCTTCATATTTCTCACAATGACTGCCACCGGGTGCCTGTCCCACAGATGAAGGTAAGAATGGAGTTTCCTACTCTCTGTTTTATTGCAAACAAGTATCCAGGGTAAATGTGATTTTTAACACATTAAAACACTCATACACCTCCCTAGTCCCCAATTTTCCCTTGTTCTCAAGGTAACTGCTTAGTTACATTCCAGGGAGTGGGAGGAAGCCAAGAAAGAATTCTTAGTCTTGGGAGCAGGATCGAGTGCAGAAATGTCTTGGAAATGGAAGATTCCCCTGACTCCACGCCACAGCAGTGCTGCAGCCCATATATAACAGTGGGCGAACTCCCCCTCGCCGCCTTGCTTATCTCTGCTTCACATTCACAGACTCACCAGCCTGGAGTCTCTCTGGATGTTGGCCAAGCCAGTTGGGAATGCATAATAGCTGAGATATGGGATGGGGCGCGTCCGCCATGTCCTTGCATGCTGCAGTGAAGGTCTCCTTCTCCCCCTTGTTCCTCCCTCTTAGCCTTTTCTCTGGCATTGGGAAGTAATCTTTCTGGTCTCACATCTCTAATGTTTGAAAGAAGGGAGACCCAGATTCCACGTTGGCAGGTGACTGTGCTAGTAATTAGGGACACCCCTTGGAGAACTGGAGGGAGGTTTGGGTGAGCAGATGTAGACCAAATGGCGTCCAGCTAGCTGCCATTTTGAAACCTCAGCTGTAGGGCCTGGTGAGCTTAAAACCTTCCCTGCAACCACTGCCCTCCCTCGCCAGCCCACTTGGTTTTGGTGACTAAAACTTTGGTTTTGCTTTAGTGTCTTTCTGTTTTGCTTTTTGTACTGGTAGCAACAGGGATGAGAAAAAGAAAGGCCTCTGAAAAGAAGATTCTAGTCCGATGGGAGTGAGGGCTTCTGGGAAATTGGGTGAGATCTTCACGGGTCATGGTGGTGCTCAAAAAGTTTTGGATTTTGGAGCATTTTGCATATCAGATTTGTGAATTTGGGGTGTTCAACTTGTAGGGGAGTTAGGACTTCAACGTATAAAGGGGATATAATTCAACTTATAACACTCCCCTTCCTTCTAAAAAACTCAACTCATAATACTCTCCTTCCTTCTGAGAAGCTCCCTCCATAACACTCCCCTTCCTTCTAAAAAAAAATCGGTGGTTTTTGTTTTTGGTGGTGTTTTTTGAAAAAGAAAAACCTGTATATGGTAACAAACACTATGGAAAGTAATTGAGAGCAAAAAGTAAATCTAAGTCTCTCTCACCCCTGTTCTCACATCCTCAGACCCTAGTCTTTCAATATAGACTTACCTGTTTTATTTTTCTTCTATATCTTTCTGGTGATGTTATACGAACATAAATATGTATCTGTCCTTTTATTTTTTTCTCCCTTCAGATAGTAGCATTCCAAGTTCCCTGTTCTGCACCTTTAAAAAAAATTTAACAATCTAGGACATAGATTATTTTATTTTATTTTGTTTGAGATGGAGTTTTATTCTTGTCGCTCAGACTGGAGTGCAGTGGAGCAATCTTGGCTCACCACAACCTCCGCCTTCCAGATTCAAGTGATCCTCCCACCTCAGCCTCCCGAGTAGCTGGGATTACAGGCATGCACTGCCACACATAGCTAATTTTTTTGTATTTTTAGTAGAGATGGGGTTTTGCCATGTTGGCCAGGCTGATCTTGAACTCCTGATCTCAGGTGATCCATCCACCTGGGCCTCCCAAAGTACTGGGATTACAAGCCACTGTGCCCAGCCTAGGACATAGATTAGATCTGGCCTGTTTTTAAGGATGCATAGCATTTCATTGTGTGGACATACCATAATTTATTTAATTTCACCTCTTTTTTTTCAATACAAGATCTTGCTCTGTCACCCAGGCTGGAGTGCAGTGGTGTGATCATAGCTTACTGCAGCCTTAAACTCCTGGGCTCAAGCGATCCTCTGACTTTAGCCTCCTGAGTAGCTATGACTACAGGTGCACATGACAGTGGCTGGCTAATTAAAAAAATTTTTTAAGTGGAGATGAGCTCTCGCCATGTTATTCAGTTTAGTCTTGAACTCCTGGCCTCAAGCAGTCCTCCTGCCTTGGCCTCCCCAAGCTCTGGGATTACAGGCATGAGCAAGTGCACTTGGCCGACTTTCACCTCTCTTGTTGAACATTTAGATGATTTCCAATCTTTGCTGCAATGAAACAATTTGTTTATGCATTTCTCTACTCATGAGTGTAAGTCATCTACACATCTCATTCCTTTCTAAGGTTCTTATATAGTGTATACATTGAGTATGTTTGAGAAATATTTATTAAGTTTGTACAATGGACAATATTTGATATTTCATCATATCGATGCCAGCGTTTACTCAACCTAGTGGCTTATCGTAGATTGTTTCTTGCTAGAAACAAGTCAGTAATAAAAATTCTTGTTTGTCCCTTTTTTTTGGTGGAGAATGGGGTCTTGCTATGTTGCCCAGGGAGGTCTTGGACTCCTGGGCTCAAGCTATCCTCCTACCTCTACCTTGTTAAGTGCTGGGTTTATAGGACTGAGCCACCAGGGCCAGACTTATTTTTTCTTGTTTGGAGACAGAGTCCCACTCTGTCGCCCAAGCTGGAGTGCAGTAGTGTGACCTCAGCTCACTGCAGTCTCTGCCTCCCAGGCTCTGCCTCTCACCTCTCACCTTAACCTCCCAAGTAGTGTGCATGCCACCACGCCCAGCTAATTTTCTTTCTTTCTTTTCTTTCTTTCTTTCTTTCTTTCTTTCTTTCTTTCTTTCTTTCTTTCTTTCTTTCTTTCTTTCTTTCTTTCTTTCTTTCTTTCTTTCTTTCTTTCTTTCTTTCTTTCTCTTTCTTTCTTTCTTTCCTTCTTTCTTTCTTTCTTTCTTTCTTTCCTTCTTTCTTTCCTTCTTTCTTTTCTTTTCTTTTCTTTTCTTTCGACAGAGTTTCACTCTGTTGCCCAGGCTGGAGTACAGTGGCTTGATCACAGCTCACTGCAACCTCTGCCTCCCAGATTCAAGTGATTCTCATGCCTCAGCCTCCCAAGTACCTGGGATTACAAACATATGCGCCACCACACTTGGCTAATTTTTGTATTTTTAGTAGAGACGGGGTTTCATCATGTTGTCCAGGCTGGTCTTGAACTTCTGGTCTCAGGTGATCTGCCTGCCTTGGCCTCCCAAACTGCTGGGATTACTGGAGTGAGCCACCGTGCCTAGCCTAATTTTTAAATTTTTTTGTAGAGATGGGGTTTTTGTCATGTTGCTCAGGCTGGTCTTGAACTCCTGACCTCAAGTGATCCTCCCAACTTGACCTCCCAAAGTGCTGGGATTATAGGTGTGAACCACAGTGCCTGGCTGAAAACTCTTGCCTGTAAATCTCTAATTTTGATCATTCATCCTTGTTTATTCCTTAGCACAGGTTTCTAGAAGTGGGTCAAATGATCTGAAAATTGTTAAGGTTTTGGGTCTTAACTTTAACCTTCCTGCTAAAACTTATATAATAGTATTCCAAATTGTATTCTAGAAATGTATCAATTTATATTTTTACCAGCAGAGTGCTCATCTTGTCCTACATTACTAGCATTATCATTAAAGTAAAAACAAAACAAAAATTATCAAAGCAAAAAACAAAAACAAAAACAAACTCATTTGATTTGTTAAATTTGCTCGTTTGGTTTGTGAAATGCAGAATTTCACTGTTTTAATTTTAACCTGTTTATTAGATATTTTTATTTCCTGTTTTGTGACTTTTATGTGTCCTTTGACCTATTGAGGTCTTGATGCTTTTTATATCAACTTGCATGACATTTTGTATATTAAGAATATTAATTTGTCATACATGTGGCAAATATTTTCACCAGTTTGCATCTTGACTTTTAAAAAGTTCTTTTAAAACTATGATATAATTTACATTCAATGAAATGTACTCATTCAAAGTATATAGCTCTATGAGTTTTAACAAATGTGTATACCCATGTAACCACAACAGAATATTATTATTATCCCCAAAAGCTCCTCAGTGCCTCTTTGTAGTCACCCCCTCTCTGTCACTATAGATTAATTTTGCTGGTTCTATGAGTTCATATAAAGACAATCATACACTATTTACTTTTTTTTTAAAGACAAATTCTCACTTTGTCGCCCAGGTTGGATCATAGTGGTGCGATCTCAGCTCACTGCAACCTTTGCCTCCTGGGCTCAAGTGATCCTCCCACCTCAGTCTCCCTAGTAGCTGGGACCACAGATACATGTCACCACACTTGGCTAATTTTTTGTATTTTTAGTAGAGATGGGGCCATGTTGCCCAGGCTGGTCTTGAACTCCTGGGCTCAAGCAATCTACTCGCCCCAGTCTTCCAAAGTACTGGGATTATAGGTGTGAACCACCATGCCTGACTACTATCTACTCTTTTGAATCTAGCTTATTTCACTCGGACTTTAAAAAAAAATTCTTACCCATATTGTTGTGTATATTAGCAGCTAATTTTTATTTTTATTTTTTTCAGTCCTGATACCAGTGCAGTAATGTCTTCTTTTTTTGGCTGAGTTTTCCATCATATGAATTTCCCAAAATATTGTAATCATTCACCAGTTGATGGACATTTGGGTTGTTTCCAGTTTTTGGCTATTATGAATAAAGTTGCCACGAGCATCTGTGTATGTCTCCTTTTTGTCATACCTTTTCCGCCCATTTCTTTTGGATAAATACTTAGCAGTGAAACTTCTCAGTCATATGGTAAATGCATGTTTTTAGAATAAGCAGCTACTATACTGTTTTCCAAAGTGGTTGCACCATTGCACATTCCCATCAGCAGTGGCTGTGCTTTTGGTTGCTATACATTCTCACCAGCAGTTGACATTATCAGTCTTTTGAATTTAAGCCATTTTAGTGGGTGTGAACGGTAGCTCGCTGTAGTTTTAGTGTGCATTTCCCTAATGACTAACGATGCTGAGCATATTTTCACATGCTTATTGGCTATCTTCTTTTGTGCAGGGTCTGTTCAAATCTTTTGTTGTGTTGTTTGCCTTATGACTAACTTGCTAGAGTGCTTTATATATTCTGGATAGAGATCCTTTGTCATGTATGTATGTACATGTATGTGATATATATGTACTGTGTATACACGTATCTATATACTATATGACTATACTATGTACATATATGTACTATGAATCATTTCTCCTAATCTGTGGCTTGTCTATTCATCCTCTTAACAGCATCTTTTTAAAAAATTGTAGTAAAATATATGTAACATAAAAGATGCCATTTGAATCATGTCGAGTATTTAGTGGTATGAATTATACTCCCATTGCTGTGCAACCATATCCCCTGTCTTGAACAATGTATTTTTAATTTTTAAATTTTTATCTTTTTAGAGGCAAGGTCTTTGTTGCCCACACTGGAGTGCAATGGCATGATCAAAGCTCACTGTAACCTCAAACTCGTGGGCTCAAGCAATCCTCTCGCCTCAGCCTGCGACGTAGCTGGGACTGCAGGCATGAGCCATCACACCTGGTTAATAAACTTTTTTGAAGAGATAGGGTCTGTCTGTGTTTCCCAGGCTGGTCTGGAATTCCTGGTCTCAAGTGATCCTCCCACCTTGGTCTCCTAGTGTGCTGGGATTACAGGTGTGAGCCACCACACCCAGCAAAACAATGTCTTTGGAAGAGCAGAATGTTTTAATTTTGAAGTCCAAGTTATTTTTTTCCTTTTGTGATTCTTGTTTTCTGTGTCCTAAGAATCTTTGCCAATACCAGGGTTATGAAGATTTTCCCCATGTTTTCTTCTGGAATTTTTTTTTTTTTTTTTTGAGGTAGAGTCTTGCTCTGTTGCCCAGGCTGGAGTGCAGTGGCTTGATGTCTGCTCACTGAAACCTCTGCCTCCCGGGTTCAAGGGATTCTTGTGCCTCAGCCATTTGAATAGCTGGGATTACAGGTGTGTACCACCATGCCTGGCTAATTTTTGTATTTTTAATAGGGGTTTCACCATGTTGGCCAGGCTGGTTTCCATCTCTTGGCCTCAAGTGATCTGCCTGCCTCGGCCTCCCAAAGTGCTGGGATTACAGGCCACCGTGCTCGGCCTTCTTCTGGAATTTTTATAATTTTGGCATTTCTTTCATTCTATGATCCATTTTGTTATTTTTTGTGTACAACATGAGGTAAAGGGTGTGCTTATTTACTTTTAAAATATGGATATCCAGTCTAAAGAAGTGAAAATAGGTAAATGTTAACTATTATTCATTTTATTCTCCTCTGATTTATTCCATTGCTATGTAGCTTAGAAATTCCAACCCCATTCAGCTATCAGATAGATATTCATCTGTATAGTCTGGAATTTTTTTTAACCTCAATTCTGTGTGTGTGTGTGTGTGTGTGTGTGTGTGTGTGTGTGTGTGTGTATTTTGAGGTGGTGTCTTGCTCTGTTGCCGAGGCTGAAGTGCAATGGTGCAATCTTGGCTCACTGAAACCTCCATCTGCTGGGTGGGTTCAAGCAATTCTCCTGCCTTGGCCTTCCAAGTAGCTGGGACTACCGGCTTGCGCCACCATGCCTGGCTAATTTTTGTAATTTTTTTATTATTATTTTTTTAGCAGAGATGGGGTTTCGCCATGTTACCCAGGCTGGTCTCGAACTCCTGACCTCAGATGATCCACTCACCTTGGTCTCCCAAAGTGCTGGGATTACAGGTGTGAGCCACTGCGCCCAGCCATTAACCACAATTCACTTGGAATATATTTAGGTTGATGTAAGAGTTGGGGGTCTAGTTCGATTCCTCTTACCCCCATAGCTAATTAAATAGTGGGAAAGGGAGTTCCAGATATAGTGGGGACATAAAAATGGGAAGAGAGTTGAGTTTTGGGAAACGGGGCCACTTAGGCTTACCTGGGTCAGTGAGTCACGGGAGACAAGCTGGAGAGCTTCACTGGGGCAGCCTGTGGGGGACCCCTGGACGCTGTCCCCCCGGGGCTGTGAGCCTCTGAGAGAGGGGATTGGAGGGATGCTTTGGCATCATATAGGTTGGCTCTGACTGAGGAGAGACCAGGGGGATGAGGAATGAAAATGGTTGCTGGCGATTTCTAGCTTTAAAGCAGGGCAGATGGCAAGAGAAACTGAGGATGGGATGGCGGGTGGAGTAGAGAATTGCCTGTTCTTGATTTCAGATAGGGTGAAGCTGGAAGGAGGAATTAAAGATTGATCTTGAGATTCCAGTTGGAATGTTGGGTAGAACGTCTCTGCTTTAACGAGAAATAAAGATGACAGGAGAAGAAACTGGCTTTTCAAGGGGATGAAGTTGAAGAGTAATGACAATTATTCACTTTTGGAGAAAATTTGTGACATTTCTTGAGAGTGTAATCAGAACAGTTTCTTACAATTTGCGTAGCATTTTAACATTTCCAAAGTGCTTTTACATACTACTTCCTTTTTTTTTTTTTTTTTTCCCATTTATGCCTAATGTATCAGGATAGGCAGGGCAGGTATTACCCTGTTTTCCATCCTACAGATGAGGGAAGGGAAGCTCAGCTAGGTGGGGGGTTTGTCTGAATTCTGTTCTGAGTCAATAGGCTCTTGTGGTGTCAGGGGGTGGGTTGGGGGTAAGGTTCTGAACTTGGCTTCTACCCACTTGCTGTGTAAGAAAGTACCTCAGCTTTCTGAGGGTTAGAGAATATGGGGTGGAGAATATCTGCACCATTAGATGCAGACATTCTCATATGATGGAGAAGGCCAGATAAAATAACCTAAGTGTAAGAATGCTGATGAACATAAAACAGGATGCAAATGTCAATCTGATTAAGGTTATAATGTTATCCTGCTAGAGCTGGGAATCCGCTGGTCCCAGGGTGGGGAGATGGGGAGGCCCAGGGTTCTGCCCGGCTCCACGGGCTTAGCTGCTGGCGCAGTGTACTGGGGTGGGCGTGCAGGGCTCTGAGACACGGTGGAGATGAGCATCCAAGGTCAAGGCAGGGAAGTCTGAGGGCTCACATGGACTCTGGATTTGGATTCAGAGGCCTTAGGGTTGCACATGATTTTCACTATGTCCTGGACCTTGGGTAAGATACTCCATCTCTCTGAATCTCAGTTTCCTTATCTTGGAAATGTTACATTACACACCCTGGAAATATGGAACTACTTATACATTTCCCAAACTTGCTATGGCTCTGTGCCTTGATAAAGTCCTGTTCCCTTAAGCAGTTAGACAGATTGGAAGATGCAACACAAATGGCTTTGGAGGAAGGGGACACAGGTCAAGGAATGCAGGTGGCTTCCAGGAGCTGAAAAAGATAAGGAAACTGACCTTGATGTTGGCCCAGTGAGACTGATTTTGGAGGTTCTAACCTCCAGAACTGTAAGGCAGCAAATTTGTATTGTTTTAAGCTACTGAGTTTATGGTAATTTGTTAGAGTAGCAATAGGAACTGATACCATGCGTTTAAGACTTATCCATGTTGCTGCGTGTATGGGTGCGTTCCACTGTGTGGCTGCATCGCAACTTGCTTATTCATTTACCAACTGATGAGCACTTGGGTTGCTCCCAAGTTTTGGCCATTATGCAGAAAACTGCTATAAATATTCCTATTTATAGGTCTTTGTGTAGACATATGTTTTTATTTCTTTTGGGCAAATCTCTGGGAGAAATGAAAATATAATTGTATATTTAACTTTAAAAGAAATTGCCAAACTGCTTTCCAAAGTGGCTGTACCAGTTAGCATTCCCACCCGCGGTGTATAAGAGTCGCAGTTATTCTATATCCTTGCCAGAGCTTGGCATTGTCACATTTTAGCCATTATAATAGATGTTTAACGGTATCTCGTTGTGATTTTAATTGCATTTCCCTGCTGACTAATAATGTCGAACCTTTTTTTTTCATGTGCTTTTTGGCCATCTGTATCTTTTCTTTTGTGAAATGTCTGTTCAGTTCTTTTGCCCTTTTAAAAAAATGGAGTCATTTGTCTTCTTATTGAGTTTTAAGAGTTCTTTATATATTCTGACTAAACATCCTTTATCAGATATATGTTTTGCAAATATTTTCTCTCAGTCTGTAGCTTGTGTTTTCATTTTCATATTAGTGCCTTTCAAAGAGTAGACATTTCAAATGTTGGTGTAGTCCAATGTATCAATTTTTTTCCTTTATGACTCATGCATTTTATGTCCTATTTAAGAAAATTTTTGCTTAACCCAAGGTTAGAAAAATTTTCTTCCAAGTTTTCTTTCTGAAGTTTGAAAGTTTTAGTCTTCTATTTAGCTCTATGATCCATTTTGAGTAATTTTTTTTTTTTTGGAGACGGAGTCTCGCTCTGTCGCCTAGGCTGGAGTGCAGTGGCACGATCTAGGCTCACTGCAACATCTGCCTTCCGGGTTCAAGCAATTCTCCTGAGCCTCCTGAGTAGCTGGGATTACAGGTGCCTGCCATCATGCCCAGCTAATTTTTATATTTTTAGTAGAGACGGGGTTTCACCTTGTTGGCCAGGCTGGTGTCAAACTCCTGGTCTCAAGTGATGCATCTGCTTCAGCCTCCCAAAGTGCTGGGATTACAGGTGTGAGCAGCCACGCCCGGCTCAAGTTAATTTTTATCTAGGGTATGAGGTAAGGGTTAAGAATTAAAAAATTGAAAAAGTTCTTTTTGGTAATGTCTTTAACTGGTTTTGGTATCAGGGTAATTCTGGCCTCATAAAATGCATTAGCGTTGTGCCAGGCACTGTAGAGAATGTAAAAGTAAGATCCAATCCCTGCTGGAATCTCTCGCTCTCACACACATCCCCCAAGTATGATGAAGGCAGAGTTTGGTGAGCATAGAAGAGAAGTACACATGAACTGCTATGGGCTTTCAAAGAAGGGTGAAGGCCTGGGAAGCCTCAGAATCATCTTCATGAAGGAGGGACACTCAGGAAGGGCTTTAGGACGGCTGCACCATTGCCTCACTCTGGGAGCAGCATTCAAATGACAGTCAGTTGAGTGATCCAGGGCCACGTCGACTGAAACATGGAGGGTTCCCGTCTGGAGTTTTAAAACAAAGTGGCCCTGCTAAATGAGAAAAGGTCTACTAGCTGAGAGACTATCAGCCGGTAGAGATGGGGAAAGGTGGGTGGGGTGGGCAGGAAACCATGTGCTGGGTGAGAGAATTCTATTAAAGTATGCCTTTGCCTCCCCAACCTCTGAATTAAACTCCCATTGTTCTGCGTCCTTCCCACACTGATTATGGTGCCTGGGGGCCCTGGAGAGGAAGGTGGGAAGGAGGGGTACCAGCCCTCATAGAGCCCCTCGTCTCTGTGCTGTAGCCCCAGCATCCATCATCTCATTTAGCCCTCTCACCAACTCTACGAGGGCAGCTTCATTATTTGCATTTTTGCAGATTAAAAAATGAGATTCACAAAGGTTAAGTGCCCTGCCTAGGGTCAGCCGCTAGTGAGCAGAGGAGCCTGGTTGCAGTCCAGCCCCCTGGCTGCCTTTGGCCCCTGCAACACTCTCTCCCACTGCTCTGACAAAATGTCATTTCTGAGGAAGGCAGGCACACAGACCCAAAAGGAATGGGTGCCGGGGGGAGGCCAGGATGAGATATGTGTGAGTGGGTTTGTTCTGATGTAGCAAAAACTCTCTCATTGCTGTGGGCTGGGAAGTGGCTGACTGGCTGCGTGGTCAGGGTTTGCAAAGCTTTCGCAGATCCTTTTGCTAGAGGGGCTTTAAAAGCTGCAAGCGCTCAGCAGTTCCTATCAGCTGGGATTTTTTTCCTCCAGATTGAATCCTGTCAGGGTTTTACTGGCTCATCTGTTCCCAGAATGACACCGTGTCCCCTCACCTGAGCAGCACAGCCTTGCCACCCACGGTACTCCCTGCTACCACATGGCTCCCGGAAGGAACTCTTCACCAGCCCTATTTTTTGTCCCCTGAACCCCTCTCCTGACTTTCTCAAAACCCTCTAGTTTCTCCCAGAATTTGGAGCCGAGCCCCTCAGGGACAAAGGAATGCTGGGACCTTGTTTGGATCTCAGATTTGGTGGTTTGCTCCCCTTCCTGGTCTCATGGTTTGAAGCATTTTCGAAGGAGCCCCTGAAAAGCAAGGACAGTGTGGAGAGGCTGGTGCCCAGAGGAGGCGTGTCTGGGAAACCAGAGGGGACCCTGCCTGCAAGTTCCCATCGCCCCCGACCCCATTCCTATCCCTACGAGCCCCTGGCCCTTCCTTGCCAGTGCCGGTATCCTCAGAGCGCTCTCAGGGAGCCTCACCCACCAGCCTCTGGGCATTTGGCTTCCCATCTTTTGTTTGGTCACCATGGGCCCTGCCGCTGCCAACTCAGGCAAACAGAGCTTGGGCCAGCCCCGGGCTGCTCGGGCTCCTGGACGCATTGCACACTGCTCTGCGTCAGCAGAAAAAGTGTGCATGACAAGTGGCATTCTAGAGCGCCCTCTCCCCCAGGCCCAGCCGCGAAGCCTCCATGCCCTGCTGAGCCCTGCCCGCCGGGCCCAGCGTACTCTCCGCCTGCCAGCAGCGCTTCAGAAATCCTGAGGTGCAGCTCAGGTGGCTCTCGGTGACGTCATGGGAAGTGTTCTGGGTCGGTTCTCTTTGCCTCCCTGCCTCCACCTCCTTCCCAGACTTGCCAAGGATGTTGCCTCCAAGCCCCTCCCAGCTCCCAAAATACCAGCCCTGCCTCCTGGCCCTGCCAGAAAATGCTTAGCACATTAGCGGGTTTAGCTGCCACAGTGGCAGTCAGTTGGGAGGCTGCAGAGGCACATAGATTTCATTCTGGAACTCTTTCCAGCTCCTCGCTATTTTGACAACACTGGGCAATGCTGTTACCAGGAACCTGCCCTGCCTGTGGGGTGGGAGAGGCTGGGGGCCGGGGGTGGGGATGGGAAAAAGGTAAGGGGGGCTGGTGGGAGCAGCCTCAGGGTAAGGGACTGTGAGAGAAGGGGGACTGCACCAGTATCTCATGGTGCTGCAGCCGCCTTGGTCTTTAGCTTGGTCTTTAACATGGCTGGCCTCCCTGCATGCCTCCTGGAGCTCACTTGGGGCAGATCTTAGACGCAAGAGACCTCCGTGAAGGTGCTTCTGTTTGAAGGAGGCAAGAGGTTCCAAGATGGCCAGAGAGGCAGCAAGACAGGCTGAAAGAAACAGCCACACTAATGTTGTCTTGAACTCAAGACTTTACTGCAGCTCCCGCTCTGCCACTCCAGGGCTGGGTGCCCTGGAGCAAGCCACCAACTCTCCAAAACTTAGTGTTCTTGTCTGCAGAATGGGAATAACCTACAGCCTGCCCTTCCCATCTCAGTGTGAGATGGGGGGATCTACAAGAGACAATGTATGTGAAAGTGTGTTGCAGAGTGTAAAGTGACTACCATTTGTATGCCTAGGAGCTCTGGCGGGCAGGGCCTGTGTCTTGTTAATGTTTGAATTCCCCTATCGCTTCTGGTTTATTGGGTAGAAAAGTAAATATGGAGACTTTTTGGAAATTTCTGACTTGCCTCATTGGTGATCAGTGTGGTGAAGGATAGTAAGGTTCTGGGTGTATTAGTTTGGTAGGGCGGCTGTAAGTGCCACAGACTGGGTAACTTAACAGAAATTTATTTTCTCATAGTCTGGAGGCTAAAGGTCCAAGATCAAGGTGTTGGCAAGGTCGTTTCCTTCTGAGTGCTGCGAGGGAGAATCTGTTCCAGGCCTCTCTGCTAGCTTCTGGGGCTTGGCTGGCAGTCTTGTGTTTGACATTCCTTGCTTTATAGATACATCACCCCAATCTCTTCCTTCATGGGGCAAACTTCCCTTTTTTATAAGGACACTAATTGATATGATTTGAATGTTTGTGCCCTGCAAAGCTCATGTTGAAATGTGATTCCCAATGTTGGAGGTGAAGCCTGGTGGGAGATGATTAGATCATGAGGGTGGATCTCTCACGAATGGCTTAGCACCATCCCCTTGGTGATGAGTGAGTTCTCACCCGGTTAGTTCACACAAGATCTGGTTGTTTGAAAGTCTGGGACTTCCCACTCTTGATCTCTTGGTCTTGCTCTCACCACGTGACATGCCTGCTCTCCTCTTCACCTTCCGCCATGACTGTAGCTTCCTGAGGCCTCACCAGAGCAGCTGCCAGCACCATGGTTCCTGTACGCCTGCAGAACTGTGAAATATACCTCTTTTCTTTACAAATTACCAAGTCTTAGGTATTCTTTTATAGTAATGCAAATGGACTAACTCACTAGTCCTGTTAGATTAGGGCTCACTCTACTCCAGTATGACTTCATCTTAACTAACTCTATCTGCAATGATTCTGTTTCCAGCAATGATGATCAGGGGTCTTCTGAGCCCAGGGCCCAGCTCTGTGATGGGGAAGGTCAAGGCAGTGTGCCAGGCCTGGCTGAGAAGAAGAGAGGGTTCTTCTGATGAAACGTGATGCGGGTGCTTGCTGGGTGAGGGACCCTGTTTTCTACTGCCATTCTTGGATTTGGGGGCAGATCTTTGTTTCTTAGAGTTAGTTTTCCTTTTCCCTTTCTGAGTAGCGCCTGCGAAGTAGAGTCATGCCATGGTGTGTGTGAGACCCAGCTGCTGCACCAGTTCCAACTCTTCACCTCCTTCTTTTTCATGCCCCTCTTTCCCTTCAACTCACTAACCCCGCACACGCCCACCTTCCTCTGCAGCCCGGAAGCTTGGTACACAGTTGCTGACGTATCAGAACACACCCTGGCATGAATGTAATTTACATTCTCCTTCCCTCTCCTCCTTCCGCTTTGTCCTGGACCACAGGCCCTTGCAGTGCATATCTCTGACAGGGGAACCCCCACTATTGGTGTGCTCCCATTTAGCCTGGATTCAGGCATGTCAACGAGCATGTTCTGAGTTAGAGGGATGGGGCGGGTGTGTTGCTGGACCACAGCGTTGGGATGTCGCGGGAGGGCACGGGATGTCATGGGAGGGCACGGAGGTATCTCAGCACTCCGCTGCCCTCTGTATCTGAGGCTTCATCGCCGTCATTCCCATCTTCCCCGTGAAATGCTCCAGTTTAGTAAGGGATTGCTATGGGAGAAGGCATTTGTACAAGTCACCCCTGAATAGTAAGAGGGGATCTTCTCTTACAGATTCTCAACATGTACAGGCATCGTGCTAAGTGCTTTCCATCCCTTTTCTCATGTATTTCTCTAAATAACCCCAAGAGGCAGACACTTTCATTATCCCGGTTTCTCAGATGGGCAGTTGAGGGTTTGAAAGGAATTGTAAACTGCCCAGAGTCATTCAGCTAGTGAGGGGATTCAAGCACTTGCTTCTAGAACCTCTAGTTTCACTCTCTCATCCACAGGGTGCTCAAAGGGTGGTCAGTGGCCATTTGCATTGGTATTCCCTGGAGAGTTAAGTGAAAAGTTGGGTTCCTGGTCTCCTCCTGATCTGTGGAATCATAAGAGGTTGGGATGGGACCCAGGAACCAGCTCCCAGTGACAGGCAGGGTTGAGAATCACTGCCTGTGGAGCCCAGTGACCAGGGGACCTTCTCCTCCCCAGTGCCACCTTCCCTTTCTCTTCCACCAGGCTGCCGAGGACCTGCCATCAGCCACATGCAGGGTTCTGAAAGGAAGGGCAGGTGTGACCAGACCTCCTCACGCCCTCCTTTCCACCCGGGAGTGCTGGTGGAGGGGAGCCATGATGCCTGCACATGGGTTGGGAGAGGCTGGCTTTTGTGGCCGTGCTGACCTGCCGACTTCTTACTCTTTCCGGTAATCTCCATGCCCTTCCCCGTTGCCATGTTCCCCAAGGTCCTAGATGATGGAGGGATCAGGCCTGGTGTTGGCAGGCAGTGGCCAGGGCCAGGCAGCCCGAGCCCTGTGTGATGATGATGTGGGAGTGTCTGTCTGTGTTGCTGTAATGGAATACCAGGAACTGGGTCATTTATAAAGAAAAGAGGTTTATAAGCTTATGGTTCTGCAGGCTGAGAAGTTCAAGGGCATGGCCCTGGCCTCTGGCGAGGGCTTTCCTTCTGTATCACAACATGACGGGGAAGGTCAAAGGGAAAGTGGACACGTGTGAAGATGGGGAAACCCAAGGGGGCCCTGGTGTTTTAACAACCAACTCTCCAGGGAACCAATTCGTTCCTGTGAGAACAAATCCAGTCTTATGAGAGTATGAATGTTAGAGCTACAAGGCAGTGCCAAGTTAATCTTGTCTAGAAGGACCAGATGAGCAAACGGGGGCTCAGAGAGGTAAAATCACTTGCCTGGGTTTGCACAGCAGGTAGGTAGTATGGTTGGGGCTAGAACCCAAATTAATAGGACTGCTCCTAGATTCCTAAGAATGCCAAAATCCAAACTGTAGCTTCTGAAAACAGATGTCCTTATATGCCCGGAGACCTTTGGCTGGTTTCCTGGTAGAAGAAGCTGTTCAGACCCTTCTCTCTTTCCGGTTCCCTGCTGCTTCATGCTACTGGAGGGAAGCAACAAGCTGGTTTTTCCCCTCCCAGAATAGGAGGCATCCCTGAAAATGTTGGCTTGGATTTCCGGGCTGACTTTCTAAACACTACCGCATCCTAAGAGTAAATGGCTATTTTCACACACTATTAAAATTTTAATTTGGAAAACTTCTGTCCTTAGAATGCAAAGTTCACCAGTCATTTTACATCCTGCATGCTGAGCTAGTTACTAGAACCTTCTTGCGGGTCCTGCTTGTAAGTCCCGCTTGTAGTATTGCACCAAAGACTGGTGGGATTTGGACAGCATAGTGACTCTTACTATTTGAGTTCAAAATGTCCTGCTTGTTTTAAAATGTTCACTCCGTTAAGGTTTCTTCCTCCCTCTCCCCACTCCCACTCCTTCAGAGGGAAGGATGTTTGGATGCTGTAGTGGGAGCTGGTGGTGAAAAATTTAAGTTATTAATGTGACCATCCATCAGATGGTCCTAAATTTCACCTCAGTTCTGCTGGTCTCCAGCCCTGACCCTTACTCCATTTCTGTCTTCCTGCTTCCAGACCTCCAGTCCATCTTTGATCCTTCCCTTTCCTAGTTCTCAGTCCATCCCTGACCTCTACCCCATTCCTAACTCCTACCTCATCCTTACCCCATCTCTGAGCTTATCTTTTCCCATCCATCAGGTCAGGGTGGGGGTGACCCTTAGGGAGGGAGGGAGGGAGGGAGGGCATTTGTTTCTCACATTACTTCTTGTTGTTGTTGTTTTGAGACATGTTCTTGCTCTGTCGCCCAGGCTGGAATGCAGTGGCGTGATCATAACTCGCTGCCGCCTCCAACTCCAGGGCTCAAGTGATCTTCCTGCCTCAGTCTCCTGAGTAGCTAGGACTACAAGTGTGTGCCACCATGCCTGGCTAATTTTTAAATTTGTTGTAGACATGGAGTCTCACTATGTTGACCAGGCTGGTCTTGGTCAACAAAGCGAAACCCTATCTCTTGGCGGTGCCTTGAAGCTCTAATATTCATACTCTTGTAAGACTGGATTTGTTCTGGCAGGAATGGATTAGTTCCCTGGAGAGTTGATTGTTAAAAATTGGCCTCAAGAGATCCTCCTATCATACTCTGGCCTCGGCCTCCCCAAGTTCTGAGATTACAGGTGTGAGCCAACCGTACCCAGCTTACCTGGTATTTTTTTAAAAACTGAAAGTTTAGTGGTTTGTTTTTTAGGTGTTGTCAAAGGGCCCTCTGTCAAAACTGGCCAAGTCAAAGGTGCAGTATCAGAGTTATTCCGGAGTCAGTGTCATCGCAGGCCTTTCACCTGTCAATAATAGTAATACTAATAATGTATTTACGGAGCCTCTGCCACATATTAAACAGTGCTAGGCACATTTCCTAGTTTTAATTCATCAGATCCTCACAATAATCCTAAGAAATAGGTGTTTCAATTCTCATTTTGTTGATGGGAAAACAGAAATAAATATTTTAAGGGGTTTGCCCAAGGGCATAAGTAAGTAAGACAATTAAGAATTACTAAGCGACACAAGCACACTTAATTTGTGTCCTGAATAGGTGAAATGTTTGCTTCAAGGTCCCTAGATATCTACCCTGTGGGCTTGCTTTGAGATTTCAGGGTGGTCTGGTGGTGGGCTCTGCAGTGCCCAAGGTCAGAAAACACTCACCTCCCTGACCCAGCAGGGTAGGGCAGCCCTCCCCAGGGCCGTGCTAGAAATAAACCTAGGAACAGTTTTCAAATGGGCAGACTCTCCTGAGGAATGGAGAGGGGCAGAGATGAGGTTTCCAGGATCAGGTAAACAATTGGTGCTGAATTACTCCCTGATCTTGCTGCATTTCAACAAATATTTAAGCACTGGATAATATGGAGTCTACAAAGAGATCAGTCCATTGGAAGCCCTCCAGGAGCCCACCCACCACTTAGAAGAGACCGACAAATGAACTCTGCTGTAAGGTAGACAAGCAAAGTGCGAAGGCAGAGTGGGCAGGGAGGGGAGAACTGGGGGTGGGAAGGACACAAAAAAGCACGTCCAGGAGCACTTGGTTGCACTTCCATTAGAGGTTTTCCACATTTTCAGAATTGTGTTGGTTGCATGAGTAGGTTCTTTCACCCAGTGTAAATAAAAAAAGGATTACGATATAAAGTGTTTTTGCAAAGTTTGCAGAATTGAATTTTGTTATTACAAGAGGTAATGAGCGTGGAGGTGCTTTGAGTCTTTGAAAGCCCTTTGCTGACGTAAGGTGAGAGTTGGAGCCATAACAGCGGGGTGTGGAGAGATAAGCAGAGGTCTAAGGACTGGGTCTTATTTATTGCCAAATCCCCACTGCCTAGCAGGGGCTCAGGGAACTTTTGGGGAGGAACTAAATGAGTGAGTAGAATCAAAGCTCTGAGTGTTTCAAGGAGCACATGGCTAATACTGTCATATGTTGGTTGAGCAGCAGGACCACCCACGGGTGGCCACTGGATTTGGCAAGAAGGAAGAAATTAGTCCCTATGAAAAAGTAGCGTCTGAGGAAGGATGGCTAAGAGCTGAGGGGAATGGGCAGAGGGGAGGATCATGTATCTGAGAAGCTTTTCAGTAAACATTAAGGAATGGGATTAGATCATTGCTAGATAGGCCCTTTGGCAATTTGAAGGAATTGTCTTGAAGACCCTCTGTTATGTTTCACCAGGTGGATGAAGGGAAAGGAGGCTGAGGAGTATCAAGGCTGAAGGTGCCTGAGCATGAAGGAAGGAACCCTGACTGGGTCCCAGAAGAGGTGGAACCCATGGGACCACAATTCAAGAGGAGGGTCCCCATTAGAGAGAGCCCTCAGAAACTAGAGATGTGCTAGGAAGCACCAATTCTATTTTTCACACCTTTGCTTTTATTTTTTTGGGACAGAGTCTTGCTCTGTCGCCCAGGCTGGAGAGCAGTGGCAAGATCTCAACTCACTGCAACCTCTGCCTCCCAGGTTCAAGCGATTCTCTGTCTCAGCCTCCCGAGTAGCTGGGATTACAGGCGCCCACCACAGTGTCCAACTAATTTTTGTGTTTTTAGTAGAGATAGGGTTTCATTGTGTTAGCCAGGCTGGTCTCGAACTCCTGACCTCAAGTGATCTCTCCACCTCGGCCTCCCAAAGTGCTGGGATTACAGGTGTGAGCCACGATGCCTGGCCATATTATTGCTCTGACCCTGTGTGTGCATGGCATGCTGTGACTGTTCCATTTGCCCTGGGGATTTGGGCTTCCATGCAGTTTTGTTTGTTTGGTTTTTTTTTTGGAGATAGAATTTTGCTCTTGTTGCCCAGGCTGGAGTGCAATGGCATGGCCTCAGCTCACGGGAACCTCTGCCTCCCGGGTTCAAGTGATTCTCCTGCCTCATCCTCCTGAGTAGCCAGGACTACAGGTGCCTGCCACCACGCCTGACTAATTTTGTATTTTTAGTAGAGACAGGGTTTCTCCATGTTGGTCAGGCTGGTCTCGAACTCCTGACCTCAGGTGATCCACCCACCTCACCCTCCCAAAGTGCTGGCATTATAGGTGTGATAGGTGTGAGCCACTGTGCCCAGCCTTCCGTACAGTTTTAGAAGCCGCAGATTTCCCCCTTCTTCAGTCATGGCCTGTATAGGCAGGTCCCGTGGGAGGCTGGGGCTGCACCTTGTATTTAGAAGTGTGTGTGTGTGTGTGTGTGTGTGTACGTGTGTGTCCAGGGCTGTGGGACTCCCTCATTTTATACCGGAGGAAGCTGAAACTCCGAGAGGAAAGTGACTACTGCTTTGTTTTTTCCTTCGGTTGCTAGCTTGATGCCTAGCATGTGGCAGATAGAGAACGCATACCTCTTGAATAAATCAAGGAAACAGCTAGTTAGTGGCTGTGATATAAGAATCCAGATATTCTGATTTCTTGTCTCTGTCTTCCATGACACGTCCCAGGATTCTGCCTATTTTATACCAACATCCCTGGAAAGTAATACTGGAGTAGTGAGAAGGAATCTCTATTAACGGAATTATTTGACTCAGTAGCATCGGATTCAACTACCTTTGAGGGCTTCCCTATGTGTCATACCCTTTCTCATGCCCACGACCTCCTCTACTTTCTGCCTCCTTATTGGGAAAAACAAAAACAAAAGCCAAAACAAACCCAACCTCTCGGCCCCTTCCCCCAATACTCTATCAATTCCATGAAAGAAGGCCTTGTGCTTAAATAATCATGTGAAAAGAAAAAAATCCCACCCTCATATGAATGCGAAAGGGCACTGGCTCAGGCAGCTTTCAGTCTTTATCTACATTAGCGATTTTGTGGATCGTTGCTGTTTTTGTTGTTGTTTGCTCCTGGTGGGGTGGTATCCAGTATTCCAGTGTTCATATAATGCCTTGACTTTGCTATCGCTTCTCCTAGGATAATTATAGGTTGGCATAATGTACCTATTGTTCTATTCCACAAAGAAGCACTGTCACAGGATGATGGGATGGGGCTGGCGGGAGGCACGCAGTGTGGATCTGGAAGGGGGGCATCTTTGTCTGCGTGTGTGTGCATGTGTATGTCCTGGACAGCGATGCTGGATCTTGAATTATTTTTTCCTGTTCCGTTCTTTGGATTCCTACCCACTCATCCCCTATTTTCCCAGTCGTTTGTTCCTCATTGTCCTCTCCAAGTTCTTGTTTCTTGTCATCTCTGCACCCTTCCTTTCTGGGGTTATTACCATGACTGGGCCCGGTGGCTGTAACCATAGATGTTGAGCTAGGGTGTTGGAGGTAGTGTTTAAAATTCTTTCAGTGAAGTTATTTGCCTATGTATGACAGGTTCAAGGGCTCACCACATTGCCAATGACCTCACAGGCCATCCAGGCCCAGCCCTTTCACTGGACATGTTTGTGTTTCTTATTTGAATTGTTCAGAGCCTTTTGTGATACAAAGCTCTTGATACTTTCTGGGACATATTGGAGAATGTAGGCATTCATTCATTTATTCACTCATTCATTCACTCTTTGTAAGATCATCGGATGCTCACTCTGAGACTAGGTCTGGACTAGATGGACTAGTCCATAGAGATGAGGAAAACAAAAGACAGCATTCCTACCCTTGGGGATCTTCCACTCCAGCTGCCCACGTAGGCAGGTCAAATGTCTTCAGGTACTGTTTGGTCCACGGGACCTCTATGGGATCCAGGCTGGGTGACACGCTGGGCTTATCTCTTGTATCTAAAAATCGGAACTAGGTTTTCATGGCGCATTGCCAGCCATCACCAGGCAACAACCTCTTTTTTAGTAGTGAGATTTCCCTTGGAGTGTTTTGTGGTAATATCTGTTTCTCGTTTCTCCCTCTCCCCAGACCCATCTGCATTGGGGCTGGTAGTCATGCTTAGACTTGTTTTTGACTCCAGCCATAAGCAGCTTTTTTGACTAAGAACCATTGGCGTCTGAATACAATGACTACCTACATGCCTATTGGTCTTGGAAGCCAGGGTCTTCACACCTCACCCTGAGAGAGAGGCAGTGGCAGATTTCATTTGAAGCCGGGGGACAGAAAGCCCACTGGGATGAGATTCTATGGGCACAAACTTAGGAAGAGAGGAGGACTTTTCTATCCTTGGAAGGGGCCTGCTTCAGTTTTGCTGCCTAGGAAGGCACATGTTATACTAAAATATTATTTGTTCTCCATCTGACTCTTGCATTTAACTGGGAGTCCTGTATTTTATCTGTCAATGTGACAAGGGGTGGGTAGGTGGAGAGGTGGGCACAGTTGGAGAGGTAGGCAGTGGGGCAGGGGTCCTGGACCTCCATGGGGGTGATGATGGCAAGATGTGGTCATTGAAGTGCTGAGGTCCTGAAGGGTGGTGTGATAACTGCCCACGTCCAGGCTATCACATCGAGACAGGCGGGAAGGGAGATCAAAGATCTCTGCCATCTGTGGTCTTTGGAGAATTCACTGTGAGGAGTAGCACTCACATGAGCTAAGGGAAAAGAACAGTCTTTAGCCTTGCTTCCCATCCAGTTTGTATCTGAAAATATACAAATGTATTCCCTTTGTATATATTTTAAAAAGAATCCAAATTCTTTTCTCCTGGTAAGTTAAAACAAACATTTCCAGGGCTGGAAATCCATGTACTCAGGAACTATCAAAAATGTGTCAGTTTTGGGCTGTTGGGGGCATGTGCCTTGAGGTATGTGCTTACAGGAGGGGCTGGGGGCTCAGAAGCTTTGCTCCCACTCCCAAGAACTAATTTTGAGCTTTGATATCTACGTGACTCTCAAGAGCATGCGTGTGGGACCTGGCAGGCCCTTGGAGATTAGCCAGTCTGAGAGACGGGAACTCACAGAACTTAGGAGCTGTGTGAAGGGTTCTCTCTCGACAGATGAGCGAACTGGAGCCCAGAACACTTAGTGATGGGCTTCAGGGCCCCCAAGGCAACAGAGCAGGGCGAGAACATGGGTCTTCTGACTCCAGGTTGTGTACAGTTCACCATGACTCTGCACTCACTGGTCCTGTGGCCTCTCAAATACAAGCATGTTGAGGGCAGAAGCCAGAAGTCCCATTTGTCTTGTGGTGTTCAGGTGGTGGGGGTAGGGGTAGCTGTGATGGCCCTGCACACCCCGCTGTCCCTGTGAGAGCATTTGCTTGCTCTCCTCACTCACATGGTGCCACTTGTTGGTGCCACTCTCTTTGCTAATCAGCAGGAATTTGTTTTCCATGGCTCATGCCATGCCTTTGTTTTCTTGACTCTGAGTCACCCCAAAGGTGGATGCCTGGCAGGGGCGGTATCAATGCCTAAGGATAAGTCCCTAAGAATCTAGTTCTTCCTACCTCTTGGCAGCTACCCTTCTTTGATGTCCTTGGGGTGTTGTGTGCGAAACTCTATTTTCTCGTACTGTCCTACACCTTCAGTCCCTGGCTGTGAGAGACGTGAGATGAGAGGTCCTCCTGTGTTGTGTCTTGTGCCTTGTGTTCAGGGCGGCATATCCAAGTGTGTATGGGCGTTGTCCAGGCACCATTTAGTATGACGCTATTTTCCTGATCTGTCCCCACTGGATACCCGTATCCTGAGTAAAGTGAGAGCCGAACCCACCCAGCTACGGTGTCACTCCGTGGCAGTCCCTGGAAGAACTCTTCCACTCAGAAATTTGTGATGACTTCACAAAGACAACAAAAGGAGGAATGTGATTCATAGGGGCGTGAAAGATACGTAGTTTTCTAAGCAATTGCCTGAACTGTGAGCATATAAACCATGGTGAAGGGTTCACAGTGTGGTTCTGTATGAATCACCAGTTACCTCCTTGAGGTCATGGTGATGCCTTCAGCCAGGTGGCTGAGGGACAGTCTTTGTCCTGGCTCGGACTCTGGTCTCTATTGCTGCTATGTTTTTATTTTTTTCTCAGTTCTTTGAGCCACTTAGTGTCCCTCACCAGCCATCCTGGGATCCTCACATCCTTGTTTCAAGACCAGAGCCTCATGGATACATTTGTGGATATTGGCCTGCAATTCTTCCCTGTCCAGACACCAAAACCCAGTGCCTGCATCCTCTGTAGCTTCTTCTGTTTCTGTGGCTGCCTGCCCAGATCCAAGTAGATGCTGGGGATTGAGCGAGACTGTCTTTTAGGGCCGGCTTTTCACAGCTACCTGTGAATGCCAAGACTGGCTTCTCTTTGTGCTGCACTATTGGTAAGGTCATGGCAACCACTGTGTCTTGAGAGGGAGGAGAGCAACTATGGGGTGAGTGCTACCCAGAGAGTCATCTCCCATTATTCCAGACACCCAAAACCATACAGAAGTAAGTCTATAGTTATATCCTTTCCTATATTATCAAATGGCCCCCTGACTGCAGTGGCCTGCAGTTTTAATTCTTTAGTTGTATCATGCCTATTTGTGTGTAGGTTCAACTTGCAACTACATAACTGCTTGCTTGTCTGCCTATCCATCCATGCATCCATCCACCCACCCATGCATCCATCCATGCATCCACCCATGCGTCTACCCATGTGTCCACCCATGCATCCATCCATGCATCCACCCATGCAACTATCCATCCATCAATCCATTCATCCATCCATCCTTGCATCCATCCATCCACCCATGCATCCACCCATGCTTCTACCCATGCGTCCACCCATGCATCCATCCATTCATGCATCCATCCATGCATCTGTCCATCCACGCATCCATCCATGCATCCATGCATCCATCCATGAATCCATCCGTGCATCCATGCATCCATCCATGCATTCATTCTTGCATGCCTCATCCATTCATGCATGCATCTATCCATTCATGCATGCATGCATGCATCCATACATCCATCCATGTATCCATCCATCCATGCAACCATCCATCCATCCATCTGTCCATGCATGCATGCATCCATTCATCCATGTGTGCATGTACCCATCTGTGCATGCATCTATGCATCCATCCATGCATGCATGCATGCATCCATCCATCCATGCATCCATGCATCCATCCATCCATCCATCCATCCATCCATCCATCCATCCATTTATCCATTTATCCATCCAATAAAGGATGGTAAACTTATGTATTTAAAGGGACCAGGCAGGTAAAGTAAATGAGGAAATGGGCTCGGTAAAGACAATAGGGAGTGGTGGGGACCGTGGTGAGCTGCAGAGAGCAGCTCACTGAACTGCCATCTGTAGCATTCCCTGGCTAGAATTTCCTCTCAGGTTTGATGTGTGGCATCTGACAGCCACAGTGAACCATTCTTATTTCAAAAGCATTTGAGTTCAAGCAGCCTAGAGGTATTTGGATGGGGCCCCTGGGCTCTTCCTCCGCCTTATTAGAGTCTGTTGGTAACATCAAATGGTGGGATGTGCATCAGGCAGGGCTTTTTAAGGTTGCAAATGGCAAGAAACTCCACTCATAGTGCTTAAGCACATAGAGGAATGTGTGGGCTCATGTAACTAACAGCTCGTGAGTGTATCTGCTTCACTCGTGACTTGGTCTAGGGGCTCAGCAAGGTCCTCTTGACTCCCTCCTTCTCTCCTTCATCTCTCAACTCCACTTTTCCTTACATTGGCATCCTTTGTAGACAGGCCTGCTTGATGGGTGGCTCCCAGCAGCTTTAGGTATATATTGTTATCTGCCTTTCCATACTAAGAGAAAGAAAGTGCCTCTTTCCCCCAGAAGTTCCAGGATTGACTCTAATTTGCCTGCCTCAGACCACATGTTCACCCTTGAACTGACCACTCTTGAACTGATCACTAAGGGATGTGGGTCTCTCTCTCTGTCATCTATCTATCTATCTATCTATCTATCTATCTATCTATCTATCTTGCTCTGTTGCCCAGGTTGGAATGCAGTGGTACGATCATGGCTCACTGCAGCCTTGACCTCTTGGGCTCAAGCGATCCTCTTACCTCAGCCTCTAGAGTAGCTGGGACTACAGGTGTGCATCACCATGCCTGGCATATTTTTGTAGAGACAAGATCTCACTATGTTGCCCAGGCTGGTCTTGAACTCCTGGCCTCAAATGATCCTCCTTCCTCAGTCTCCCAAGGTGCTGGGATTACAGGTGTGAGTCACCATGACCGGCTGGAACATGGCGGTTTTCTTATTGGCCAGGCCTAGTCACAAGTCTGTCTCTGAAGTTGGAGGGTGGAGTGCAGTTGATTTTACACAACTGATAGTGAGAGAGAGGTAGAAAATGGAGGTATTGTTACTAGAAGGAGGTAGAATGGTATCTGGGCAGGCAGACAACCTATGTCCACCACAGGGAGGATGTGTTGATGGAAGGATAGAGCTATTACAATTGCGCTGTCAAGGAAGACCCAGAGCCTTGAGCACGGCCAGTGTTGCCCATCCATTCAGCCCTACCTGCTCGGTGGTTTGAGTTGCTTTCCCTGATATCTTCTGTCCAGCCCCATCATCCGCGGGATAGGGAGAGCGCACTGCCTCGGGACACAGGCTACCTTCTGCTGCTTCCTGCACACTCCTGAGATGCTTGGGTATAAGGATACCTGATGTTTACTCTAGAACCATGACTTCAAAAGGTTTCCAGAGTTTTAGGAGAGGGCAGTAACCCAAGCAGGCCCTGATATGCCTGGAGCACCCTGTGAGCTTCCAACCTGGTTCTGCCGTTGTGGAAGGAGTTGCCAAGACAAAGGATTTTCCATTTAGCAGTACCAGACCTGGGCTCGGAGCTCAGCTACAGTGATCTCAAGACTTGGCCCAAGGCAGGAACTGAGGTTGTAGAAGAGTCATACTTGGAGTGTGGAGCTTCTGACTTCCCACATTGGGCAGAAGTCTCTGGAAAGGGAAAGGGATCCGGCTGCATCCTCAGCAGCTGGCAGCCCCTGCTGCAGCCACCTAGGGACCCAGAGTTCTCCATGGGAACTCTGGAGCTAGAGGATAAATCTTGCAGGTATCAGGTCTGACCTTGGTCACATGTAATCCTCAGTGCCAGAAATACCAGCTCTCTTTGGATTGAGCAATAGTTTTCTCCACTATCAAGGATAATTTTAACCATTTCCTACCTTGGTTTCATACATGTATGTATGTATGTAGAAAATATGGCTACTGGGATACAGAATATTAAAAGGAAGACAGCAAAAGGATAAATGGGGCTCTTAAGAGGATATATTATAAAAACACTAGAAACCATCAAAAACTAAAGCTCTGCTTATAGAGGAAGTAGAATCTTTTTTTTTTTTTTTTTTTTTTTGAGACAAAGGGTAGCTCTGTCTTCCCAGGTTGGAGTGCCGTGGTGCAATCCTGGCTCACTGCAACCTCTACCTCCTGGGTTCAAGCAATTCTCCTGCCTCAGCCTCCCGAGTAGCTGGGGATTACAGGTGCCTGCCACCACACCCAACTAATTTTGTATTTTTGGTAGAGACAGGGTTTCACCATTTTAGTCAGGCTGGTCTTGGACTCCTGACCTCAGGTGATCTGCCCACCTCAGCCTCCCAAAGTGCTGGGATTATAGGCATAAGCCATTGAGCCTGGCTGGAAGCAGAATCATTGATGGTAAAAAGTGCTCAGAGCCTTCCCATGCTATCTTATTTGCTACAACAACCCTGTGAGGTTGACAGGGAAGGGTAATTTTTTAATATCTATTTTATAGATGTAGAAATGGTAATTAAGAGAATTAGCAAGATCTCCCAGTTATTGTGAATCTAGAACCCAGATCTCTAAGCAACCAGTCTAGTTTTCAATCACTGCATCCTACATTATATGTTCATGTAAAACTTTCTTTTCTATTTGACTAAACTTGGTGAAAAAGAGTGTTGGCTAGGAAGAAAAAAGAAAATGGATTTTAAAATTAGGTAACCCCATTTAAAAATATTCTTTAAGCTGAAGTATTTCAATAGAATTATGCGATCTTACATGATTTCAGTTATCCAGCATATGACATTTATTTATTCACAGTTTTATTGATTTATCGGTTCAATACTTTATTCATGAAGCATTTACTGTGTAATTGTTATATGCCAGGACTTTTATTGGCTGTTGAAGATATAAAGATGAAAGAGACATTCACTCCTGCCTCTGTTAGTTTTGCAGCTTACCAAAACACTGTAAAGCTTAATGGCTTCAAATAGCAACCATTTATTTTGCTTACTATTCCGTGGGTTGGCAATTCGATTTGGGCTCAGCTAGCTGGTTCTTCTGATTTGGGCTTGGTTAACCTATGTGTCTGCAGTCCGCTTGTCCTAGATGAATAGCTTCATCTAGGATAGCTTGTTGCTGTTCTGTGTCTGCTCATTCCCCAGCAGGCTAGCCCAAGTGTATTCATATGCTAAGCAACTAGGCAGGGTTCCCGGAGAGCAGAAAGGAAGTTTACAAGGTCTCTTGAGGCCTGAGCTTGGTACTGGTGTAATCTAACTTCCACTGTATTCTGTTGGCCAAAGCAAGTCAATGAGTGTGTCCTAGTAGACGCAGGAAGGTAGTTTTACTTAGTCTTCTATCCAGGTGTGATGCTTCGTCCTGTCTTCTTACGGGCTTGACTTTTCTTGTCACTTCCTCATGCCTCACCTTACCCCATTGGGAAGACCTGCCCACTCTCCTTCCTCCTTTTCTCTAAACCTCCCTCCTTTTCTCTAAACCTCCCTACCTCTTGGGGTCCATCTTTATAAAATCTTCTGTGGTGATTCCAGACTTAACTGACCTCTCAATTCTTTGTATCGGCAATGATAGTTGTAGCTTGCATTTACCACTCACGGGGTATTTGAGTTGGGAGTTGAAGACGAAAAAGCTATCCCTGGCTCCAAGAGGTCTACTTTCTAGGAAAATAGGAATAAGAAACAGCAACTCATAGAGCTGTTATTAGGATTAAATGAATTAATGCACATGCAATGTTTATTGTAGTGTCTGAGACATAGTACATGCTCTAGAAATCCAACATGCCAAAGGTTTACATAATATTTAACCTATGCTATAGTCTTAAGAGGCAGATTTTCCTGTCTCCATTTATTTGTTTATTTATTTATAAATAAATCTCACTCTGTCACCCAGGCTGGAGTGCAGTGGCATGATCTTGGCTCACTGTAACCTCCACCTCCTGGGCTCAAGCTATCCTCCCACCTCAGCCTCCTAAGTAGCTAGCTGGGACCACAGGCCCCTGCCACCATGCCTGCCTAATTTTTTGTGTTTTTGGTAGAGGTGGGGTTCTGCCATGTTGCCCAGGCTGGTCTCAAACACCTGAGCTCAAGTGATCTGCCTGCCTCAACCTCCTGGCATTACAGGTGTGAGTCACTGCACCTGGCCTCTGTCTCCTTTTATAGATGGGGAAAGGGATGCTCAGATAAGTTACATACTTTCCTAAAGTCACCCAGCTAATTAGCAGATCACATTCAAGTCTAATATATTCTAATGTAGACCCAGTGTGTATATATTTTAACTTCACCTGAGATATTTCAATAATGGAAACAAATGATTCATGTAAGATAAAATCCTCGTTCCTTTGGTCCTTGCCTCAGTTTGCACATACACAGAATTGGAAGGCAGAAAGATTTGTGATAGAAATTGTTGACTGCAAGCTGTAGCTCAAATTGATCACAACACAATTAAAAATAAAGTGCAATTGTTTATAAGGGAAAGACTTACAAGGGAATGGAGCCTGAGTTTGTGGAAAACAGGAGTGTGTGGGCCTCATCTTTTCTTTTTCTTTCTGCGGAAAGTAAACTGAGATCCATGATTCTGGACCACATCCTGACAGGGAAATTTTGATCATATCTCTAGATCTTTGGGTGTCTCTGCTGGGGCTCCCTGACCTCAGCATGAAAGGGTCAGTCTGCATTGGCCAAACAGCCCCTCTGATTCCTGGGACTTGACAGGGCCTGGTAGTATTTGCTGATAGCCAAGTACTTCACGTCAAGCCGGTTTATTTAGTGACTGGATCTGATAGAACCAAAGTAATAGAATAACAGTACCGAGCAATTTCTTAGTTGCCATTTACTAATCATTCACCGTGTGCCAGACGTGGCGTGAAAGATTCTGTGTGCATTTATTCTTTATTCCTTAGGATACATGAACCCTACAATGTTAGTGCGTCTAGTTGGGAAAATGGAAGTTCACACAGATGAGCTTCTGGTCTTGAATAGCTTCAGCTGGGACTGGTGGTGAAACTTAGATTTGAACCCAGAGCTATGTGGCTCCAAATCCTATGTTCTTACGCACCATATGTTTTATACTTTTTTTTTTTTTTTTTTGTCAAAAAGAGGACTGCTTCAATATTCCTGGGCTTGGGACATAACTGTGTTTCTTTCAGTTCCTCCGCATTGCTTTGACAGTATTCAAGTGTACCTTGCAGCAGCAGCACAGCCACCTTTGGTAGACAGAAGCGTGACCCAACCTCCGAAGATGTCCACATCCTAATCCTTGGAACCTGTGAATATGTTACCTTAGATGGTACGAGGGATTTTGCAGGTGTGATTAAGTTAAGGACTTTGGATGAGGAGATTGTCCTGGCTTATGTGGGCGAATCCAGTGTAATCACAAGGGTCCTTGTAAGAGGGAGACAGGAGGGTCAGAGTCAGAGCCAGAGATGTGACGATGGAAGTGGAGGTAGAAGTGACATACGGGAGGAAGGGGCCACACCATGAAGTGTAAGCAGCTGCTGGAAACTGGAAAAGCCAAGGAAGAAGCTGCTCCCTTAGAGCTTCCAAAAGAAATATAGCCCTGCTGATGCCTGGATTTTTAGCCTTAGGACTCATTTTGGATTTCTGACCTCTAGAGCCGTAAAATCATACATTTGTGTTTTCATCAACTATGAAGTTTATAGTAATTTGTCTCAGTAGCAATAGAAAACCAACACGGCACTTTTCTACCTGTCCTGTGGAATATCCCAAAGTTCCAGGCTGCTAAGACTCCTCCTCCTTTGTGACCTGGTGCCCTTTAAACAAAGGCAATGTATGCCCTCGACCCACTTCTGGGAGGATGTGTGCTGTGAGCTAGGCTTCTGCTGCTGGGGATGGTTTTTCACGGAATCATCCCCACACTCTTGGCTGTGCTTCTGACTACTGACCCCACTAGCTAGAAGCTGACTGGTGAGATGGTGGTGGTGAGGCAATCTGTAGCGATGGCATTGAGCTATTTTATTTTTTAATGCTTTCTGCTTCGGCTCATCTGCGTGGACAGAGAGTCCTCTGGAGTGGATAATACTGCCTGGGAGTTAACTCATGAGCTGGCTTTTTCTGCCACTGGTGGTGGCAGCGAGTGGAGGGTAGGACCCCACATTGTGGTAATATTCGCTAATATTTACTGATCACCCACAGTGAGGTCATCTCATTTGTTCTTGTCAGTGAGTCCATGAGAAGGGTCCTATTATCATACCCATTTTGCAGATGAGGATAGTGAAACTCACAGAGTTCAACAGCTCAGACAGCAAGTAAGCAAGGAGCTGGGCCTCAAACCTGGTGTCCTAATGCCAGTGCCCCAGCCTTTCACTGAAATGCTTTGCTGCCACCCACATGGGGCAGCATGACATGGAATAGGCACTCTGTGGATGTTGCCTGACTGGATGAATGTTAATGTTTACTGGCCATTTGGATAGGCCAGGAGCAGCTTCACGAACCCCTATCCCGAGGCAGCAAGGTGGGCTGGATGGTGGCCAGAGAACCCAGCTGGCCAGCAAGGCATTTTCTCTTGCAGGTGCATGGATCATATGGAGCTGGCGGTGTTATTTGTTATTAGGCTCCCACATCTGGACTGCTGGGCAGGTCCAGCGAAATTCTCGTTGAATTTGCCAGCATCCTCTATGCAAGGGAGCTGCAGGCAAGTGAGAGGTGGGGACGGTGATCTGTCAATGTCTCTTTCTCCCCTGGGGCTTCCCCACCCCATCTTTGGATGCTTTGCATGGCCCAGCTGGTGATTCAGGATGGATGTTGGATGCTGGCTTGTTAATTTCCTTTCTTCCTTCCTGGATATGGAAGAGAGATGGAGGTAGAGCGTGAGAATGGAGATAAACTTAGTGTGAAGCTGCAGGGGGAGCCCATATGGCCTTGGCCTGCCTGGAGATTACCAGTGGCCTTAATAAACTGGCAGCTTGTGTGGATGTTTCTTTGCCTTTTACTTTCTTTTATGTCTTGCTTTTGTGAGAAAGAGGAGAATTTACCACCAATGAGCCTCATGCTGTACGATGAAGAGAAAGCAAGTGACCTCAGCCGTCTCTCCCCTCCCTCTGTCCCCAGGAGTGTCTTGTCAGCTTGAGTGGTCTTCTTCACCCGGCCAGTCCACATGGGGCAATGCTGCCTTATTAAATGGCCTCACGGCTGTGGTGTGACACTTTTGGTTTCCTTTCTCTCCAGATCTCCCTCAAATTATTACTTCATTTGCAGTAGTGATCAGAACAAGGCAGTTCTATTGATTTCTCTCCTTTCATTCTGAGTTTCTCCATAAATTAATTGGACCTAATCATGTTTGCAATCCCATCTTTAGGGGGAATTGAACTTTCAGTGTTTAAAGGGAGGGACGGAGAATGATTTTGATTGGAGTGACAGCATTCAAATTCTATTTGTGCAGAGATTTTATGATAACACCCAGTTCTGTGTTTCAGCAGTGGTTTTGTTTTTTTTTAATTATTATTTTGAAGAACAGTCTCAGTTCTGGATATTTTCCTTGCAGTCTATAAAATGTTGTGGGAGCCATTCCCCTGGAGAAGCAGCATCAGCAATCTAAGATTTGGAGGAGTTGAGGGAGAGAGGTTCGGGTCAGCTCTGGAGATTTGGGCCACACTGGGTCATTGGAAGTGGCCTCTGCTGACTGGACCTGGTTCTGTCGGGACACCGGAGACAGGACTTCACCGGGAGGGGTGGAGTTGTTTGTAGGAGCAGGCGCTGCTGCTGCGGGTCCTTGGAGTGCTTTGTTACCCCGGGGACCGAGAGCTGGCCAGCAGTCATGTGGACCAAGGTCGGGAGGCTGTGCTGAGCCGGGTTCTCCAGGAGTCCATGGTGTGGACTATTTTGGGCTGTGTGGGGGCAGCGCTGTGGGGTGTGTGTGTGCGAGAGAGTATGTTTGCCTCCAAGAATCGCTCCCAGCACTAGAAATGTGGATTTCTTTTTCTTTTTTTTTTTTCTTTGCCATTGCTTCCTAAAAAATAAAAAAAAGCCAAAGCCTTTGGATTGTGAGTGGTGTTCACAGGGAATGTGCCTTTTGGCTGCAGAAAGGACTTAGGGAAGTACAGTCGGCTCCAGGTTCAGCAGCAGGAGGCCTTCCCCCTCTTTGTGTCACCCTGTCCCTCCCCTTCAGAGTTTCCTCGTGACAGTCCTGGGCCTGACTCAGAGGGGTCTGTGCTTACAGGCTTGTTTTGTGAAATGCTGGTGTGTGCCCAGGGACGAGTGATGGCTCCTGGCTGGCTCTGCAGGAAGGAGCAGTGGGTCGGGGTTGAGGGGCTGGGGGGGTATGTTCCAGTCCCCTGGCTGCTCAGCACTCACCATGGCCAAACCGTGCCATGCCCCTTGGACAAAGTGACTCTAGGCAGCACGGAGCCCTCTGTGCTCTTTATCCTAACTCTCATCCTGCTCCACCTGATCTCCTCGCAGCCATGGGTGGCTGGCATCTCTGAGCTGCCTGCTTGGACTAGGTTCGAGTCTGTGGCTCCGCCTGTCATTCGAAGGGATCGGTTATGAGGCAGCATGTACTGGTGGGGAATTAAGGTCTTATAGATTCGGGCTGACCTGGGCTCTCATTCCAGTTCTGCCACTTAGTAGTTTTAAGGTTTTGGTTAAATTCCTTAACCTCTGTGAAGCTGTTTTTCTCATCTTTTAACATCAGAGTGAATGTATGCAAATGGCAACCCAGAACCTGCCACATGGTAGTTGCTCAACAAATGATATTGTGATTTTGAAGCTGTGATAGCGGCTTTGTTTGAGGCACAGGACATCATCTGAGGGGTCCCCTAACACCCTGCACAGGAGGAACCTCCCACCACAGGGGACCCCTGCATTGGACCCGATGCTCTCTGCTTTCTCCTAGTCTTGGGAGGACAGCTTGCTGTGGGCTTGCTGGGCTCCCTGGGGCACTGTTCTCCCTGGTGGCGCTGCCAGGGCAAACCTTCAAGCCAGCAAATCAACATTTATTTTTAGGTCTTGGAGAGAGAGAGAGCAAACCCCGGCAGCAAAGAAGGGCCTAGTGAGGCAGCTGCAGTGACCAGGGGACAGCGGCAGTGGTGGAGGACCCGGGGGAGGGACAGAAGCCATGTGGCACCCATATATCCAAGAGTCAGGGTTCCAGCAAAGCAGCAGCTTCACACGAAGTAAACTGAGGAGTGTTTAATAACATGTCTAGGTTCAAAACTGTGGGCAGGGATTCACATCGTGGGAGGCTAGTGCAGCAGCCTAGGGCTAGGTGAGGGGAGTGGGGAAGGTCGCCGGATTATAGAGGTAGCTGTATGAAGAGGGCTGGCCCACAGGAGCTGTGACCTTCAGTGGGCAGATGCAGACACTCCACAGTGACCCGGCAGGAAAGGGCTGGGAGAGGAAATCCCCTGTCTCTCTTCCCTCTCTTGGCACCTGCCACTGACCCAGACCACCAGAAGCAGAGGGAAGAGGGCAAGAGGCTGACCACATAGGACAGACTCCCGCAGCACCCAGCAGGGAAAAGAGTGGCAGAGAGAGAATCTGGAGGGACTGATGGAGGAGAGCCAGTACACAGAGGCCAGAGAAAGAGGCGATGGGGTTCTCAGAGGCGAGGGGAGAAGTAAGGCTGGGGGCATTTTAGAGGTTCGGGAGTAAAGAGAGTCATGTTACTGAGGGGACTCAGCCAGAGGCAATGAGGCAGAATGCTTAATATCATGGACTCAGGGGGACTGACAGAATGGGGGTTAAGTTTTACCCTGTTTCTGTATGGTCTTGGGCAAGCTGTGTAACCTCTGAGTCTCAGTTTCCTCATCTGTAACCTGGGAATGATAAAGACAATATTCTCTACCTCATATCGGGGTACAATGAAATCCTAACCTACTCAGCAAGGTGCCTGGTACACTGTAAAGTCTGAATAAATAAAGAACAGATAGATGAGTTTGCATAAAATAAAGTGTCCAATTAAGTAGCCATCATGTATTATGGAAGGCTCAGTGGGGACATCAGACAATTCATTCATCCAACTAATTAAATTTATAGAGTGCCTACTATATGCCAGGTACCAGCTTTAGGCACTGGTGATAGAGGGGTGAACAACCTCAACCGGTCTTTCTCCCAGGAAGCTTTTATATCTAGTGAGAAAAGCAGGCAGTAAATAAACATATACATTAATTAATTATATTTTTATTTATTTATTTATTTAAGAGATGGGATCCCGCTTTGTTGACCAGGCTAGTCTCGAGTTCCTGGTCTCAAGCAGTCCTCCCATCTAGGCCTCCCAAAGTGCTAGGATTACAGATATGAGCCATCGTGCCTGGCCAATTCATTAATTTTAAATAGAGATGAGGTCTCGCTATGTTGCCCAGGCTGGTCTTGAACTCCTGGGCTCAAGCAGTCCGCCCGCCTTGGCCTCCCAAAGCATTGGGATTACAGGCATGAGCCACCCGCAGCTAGCCTATAAAATAATTTTTGATAGTTGGCATTGTGTCAGAGTGATGGAAAAAGAATGAGTGCTGGATCTAAGGAGTCTGGGGCAGGCCCCCTGAGGAGGGAGCAGTGAGTGGAGTCCTAAGGAGCAGGAGCACCAGCCCAGGTGCAACCAGGCTCATGCTTATAATCCCAGCACTTTGGGAAGTCGAGGCAGGTGGATCACTTGAGTCCAGGAGTTTGAGACCAGCCTAGGCAACAAAGTGAGACATGATCTCTCCTAAAAAAAGAAAAAAAAAATTAGCTGTGAGTGGTGGCACGTGCCTGTAGTCCCAGCTACTGTGGTAGCTAAGGTAGGTGAATTGCTTGAGCAATTGCATGGCTGCAGTGAGCCATGCCACTGCACTCCTGAGTGACAGAGTGAGACCATGTCTCGAAAAAAATATTATTTTAGAAAAGGGTGATGTAAATAAGCAGATAGATACAACACAGAATGTCCGAATCCATCAGCAAACCTTTCTTGTAGAGGCAGCGTGGTGTGGAGTGGTTAAGAGCCCAGACTCTGAAACAAGACCACCTGGTTCAAATCCTGACTTGGCCACTGGCCAAGTGACCGTGGGCCTGTGGCTGAAGCTTCCTGAGCTCCCAGGTCCTCAGCTGTATAATGAGGGGCAGTAGTAGCATCTCTCTCATAGGGTTGTTGTGGAGATGAAATGCGATTCCTATTTCTAAGCAGGGAGGGCAGCGTCCCGCCCATCGTCAGGGCCGCCTGGGTGTTGTTACTGTTGCTCAGGTAGTCCTGATCCAGTATGGATGCAGTGCCCATGTTCCCCAGGAACTCACAACCCAGATTGCAACATGTGTTTAAAGAAATCACAGCAACCCGAAGCAACACGTGATGGTTTTCGAATAAGGAGCCACGCCATTATTGGAGAGAGACCTCATTGGAGGGCTGGAGTGGGGATAGGAAGGCTTTGAGGAGGGATGTGAAGACTTGAAGATAAAATTAATCCTAACCAGATCTGATGGCATTAGGTGAAGACAAAAATAATCATGTCAGTCTACCCCAAAGCATTGCTTGGCCCTTCACACACTGTCTTTGGCAACAGCCTATACTTCCCCAGGCCTGGCCTCAATTTTGGGATGTTGACTCTCATATCTACCGATAAGGAACAACCAACCAACCCCTTTGTCGGCCTTTACATCTGTTAAAAGTTGTTGTGACGGTTCCACTGTCAACCTCCCGCTAGGCTGGAGAGGCAAAGAAAGGTTAGAATTCAGAGGTCAGAAGTCAGGAGCCAGGGAGCTGGGGAGCAGGGCAGAGAGGGAGGGCAGTGTGGATGGAATTGACTAGAACCCTGTGTGTCTGGCAACTGGCAGATTCTTCTGGTAAGATAAGTGGAACCCTCTGCAAGGTAATTATTAGAGAGCATAAATTCCCCAGATAACCTGTCCTCCGAAGAGATATTGATGGCTGTGGGGCATGTGCCGGTGGCACTCTCCCTCCACCCACACTTACTCCTCGGTCCCCCTCCTCCTCCTCTTCCCCTTCCTTCTTTGTTGCTTCTTCCTCTGATCAGCTGCCCTGCCCGGCCCTCCTCCCCACAGACCACAACCTCTGCTTGCATGAACTCTTCTGGATCTTTCTCAGTGGTCACCTCCTGCTCTTGTAGTGACGAGGTCCGGGGCACAGTGTGGTCCTCCTGCATCCTGTGGTCCAGCAGGATCGGTCGTCGAGATGCAGCTGCCGTGGGGAGGAGGAATTTTCCAAGAACAGAAGGAGGGCTTGAGCTTCACTGGGGCCAGGTGCCCAGAATGAACACTTACCAAGCGCATTCCCATCAGGGTTAGGCACTGTGAAGGACTGGGATCATACCTTGTCCCAGGGCTCAGGCACTTAGCGTGGCTAGGCAGTTAGTAGGCACCTGTTGGCAGGTTTCTTTCCCCTTACAGTGCTCTCCAAAGTCCTCTCTTCTCTCCGGAGCCCGTGGGCCACCTGGGGAGCTCACGCTTTGGTGAATATTCTCTAAATATTTGACAAATAAAAGAAGAGGCAAAGGCCGTGTGCATGGCAAGTGGAGAAGCTGGGCCACCAGAGGCAGCCTCTCTTCTCTTGTCCTGAGCAACTCAGTTCTGACCCCGGACCTGTACCCCACCTCTTGGCCAAACTGAGCCTGTCTTCCTTAGAAGCCCATGTATTGCCATCACTGTCCATGCCTTGGGTCACGTGTCTCACTCACCACACTCCCACCACAAACAGCTTATTAGTAGGGTGACTTTATCATTTATCAGCCAAGCAAGGGCACTTTTGAGAGGGAAAAGTGTAACAATCATTGCAGTGGGACCTTGATGCAAACCGGACTAGTCCATGAAAGCATCCTATTTCTCAAAGCTCTCTGCCTGAGTGACACTAGTTCTCTGCCTGAGTGACATTACGTTCCTGGTAATGACTTAGTGTGATTAGAGACTGGAGCCTGGGTGCCGCGTGGTTGGCCTGCCCCACCCCTTAATTTGTTTCTGCCCGTGTTCCATCATTTGGAATATGTGAAGACAATCTCTCCATTTGACACATGGGAGGCCTGGGCCCCGAGGACTTGAGGGATTTGCCAAAGACCCAAAGTGACTAAGTTCCAACTTCAATCTGGAATCCAGGTCTCTTGATTCCCGCATCAGCCTAATAGGGGCAGACCCGCTTTTCCCTATTCCATGGGATGACAGAATGATAGCATAGCTGTGGGCTGAGCTTCTGTGGGCCGTGTGCATATCTTGGTCACTTTCTGGGGAGGAAAGGGGCATAAGCAGGGCATGGAGGCACAGCAGGGAGAGGAAGCCACAAAGAGAGTCTCTCCCATGCCTGGCTGTTCCTGAGGGTTCTATTTGGAGTGAGGGGCACAAGGAGGGTTTTGGCACCATCGCCTTTGAGTCCACTCTGGAGAGAGGGCAACGCTCTCAAGTCTTCAGCTGCCTCAGTGGCAGCCTTTAACCCAACAGGAGGAAATTAGGACTGTGCGCCTCTAAGAAGCATCCTTTCATCCATTGGCCAACAGCATTTCCTAGATGAAACAGGGCTTTCCAGGGAGGCTAGAAAAAACAAAAACAAACAAATTTTCAGCTATGAGTTTTGCTTACTGTAGTTAACAATAATTATTAAATAGGTAGGGTGAGCTAGTACTTGTTTTCCTTACTATTAACTGTATTTATGGGTTTTTATTAGGTCTTACCAAGCTGAGATAGTTGTAAAACTATCTGCTTAAGCTGTGTAACTCTTAGATTTCCTATTCTATTATTTTGTATTCTGAGGGTGGAGGCTTTTCATTATTCAAGGCTTATGTTAAAAACCAGGAGTCGGCAAACTTTTTCTGTAAAGGTCCAGATGGTAAATATTTTAGGCTTTTCAGGCCACATGGTTTTTGTTGCAACCACTCAACTCTGTCATTGTAGCACAAAAGCAGCCACAGACAATATATAAACGGATGGGCATGACTGGCCTCCAATAAAACTTTATTTGCAAAAATTAGTCCTGGGCTAAGTTTGGCCCAGGGGCTGTCGTTTGTTGACCCTTGCCATAAACGATGGAAGAATCCCTGCACTAGGAGTCTGGACTGAGGATCTGATCCCAGCTCTGCCTCGGTATGTCCCGTGGACATCGCCTCACCTCTGTGGTTATTGATTTCTGTTTCTGTTTCTTTTTCTTTTTCTTTTCTTTTCTTTTTTTTAGATGGAGTCTCACTCTGTTGCCCAGGTTGGAGTGCAATGGCACAATCTCGGCTCACTGCAACCTCTGCTTCCTGGGTTCAAGCAATTCTCCTGCCTCAGCCTCCGGAGTAGCTGGGACCACAGGCATGCGCCACCACGCCTGGCTAATTTTTTGTATTTTCACTAGAAATGGAGTTTCACCAAGTTGGCCAGGCTAGTCTCGAACTCCTGACCTCAGGTGATCCACCCGCCTCGGCCTCCCAAAGTGTTGGGATTACAGGCATGAGCCACTGCACCTGGTCTGATTATTGATTTCCTTTGTAATAAAACCAGGCACCAGACTAGACAGTGTCTTACATTTTGGGATTCTTTAATCTGACCCTTTAGTTTATGACTTTCTGGCGTTTCTCTTTTTCTGCCTTAGTCGATGTTCAGAACCACAGGGCCTCTTCAAGTCCATCACCCTTGCTCACATTTGGGATGGATTTGGTTTCTAAACTGCATAATGACATTTTGTATTTCTCTGATGGTATCTTTTCAGGAAGCCCCATATTAACTCTTTTTGAGTTACTGAGAGGTGGCTCTGTGATGAAAAGGTTTATTTTTGGGCTATTTGGCAGTTTGGGAAACTGAGGCACAAAGAAAAGAAATAGCTAAGATTAGCTAGCAAGTTGGTGATGCTCATAGAAACCTAGTGCCTCCAAGAAAGGAAGGGTTCAGGTTATTCTAGTTCTGGAGGCAAAACTCATTGTGAGGGGGCAATAGCGCCCTTGTAAGAGGCCGACAGTGCAGTGGCCAAGAGTAAGGTTCTGGCAAGGCTGTTATGTATTAACAAGGCCACATAGATCCCTAGCAAATCACTCAAGACTTTCTGTGCCTCAGTTTGCCAGTCTGCAAAGTGGGGTGTGTGTGTGGGTATAAAATCATGGAGCTGTATGGAAATAATACAGTTACAAGTTGTATGGGGATAATACCTGTAAAGTGCTTAGAACAGTGCCTGGCACACATAGTAAATGCTCAATAAATATTAGCTATGCCACTATTGCTACTATGACCAGCATCCTGTTACCCTTCTATAAATATGTTGAAGGTGTCTCTTCTTCATTAAAACTTTTTATTATTATTATTATTTTTTTTTTGTAGAGACAGGGATCTCACCATGTTGCCCAGGCTGGTATTCAACTCCGGGCCTCAAGTGATCCTTCTGCCTTGGCCTCCCAAAGTGCTGGGATTACAGGCATGAGCTGCTGTGCCTGGCCTTTTCTTTATTTTTATACCATATTCATTTTTGACTTTTTTTTTTTTTTTTGAGACAGTGTTTTGCTCTTGTTGACCAGGCTGGAGTAGAATGGTGCAGTCTCAGCTCACTGCGACCTCTGCCTCCGGGGTTCAAGCCATTCTTCTGCCTCAGCCTCCTAAGTAGCTGGAACTACAGGCACCTGCTACCATGCCCGGCTAATTTTTGTAGTTTTAGTAGAGATGGCTTTTCACCAAGTTGGCCAGGCTGGTCTTGAACTCCTGGTCTCCAGCAATCCTCCCACCTTGGCCTCCCAGAGTGTTAGGATTACAGGCGTGAGCCCCTGTGCCTGGCCCATTTTCAACTTCTGAATTGGAGACTTAGGCTGACCACTTTGCTCCTGGCCTGTGTAAGTGACTCTTGATGAGGTGCGAATTGGGAAAGAAGACGGTAAAGGAGAAAGGCCTGGGAAGGAAGGGAGAAGGGGAACCTGGGAAAATAAGTATAGTGGGGAAGGAAAATCAGATTCTGGATTGAGCCAAGCTCCCTGATAGTTTTTGGGATGAGAAGCAAATGAGATTTCCCTCCCGGCAGGACAGAGGTTTTGGTATCCTTTGTGGTTATCCTGGGAGGTAGAGGTGAGGAGGGCACATTTAGGCATTTCTAGGGTGCACTCAAGATTTCAGTTTCAGTCGTTTTGGTTCCCAGTGTATTTTTACTTCCTCCACCAGGCAACTTAAGTTTGGGGACGTAACCAGCCTCTCGGTCAGTCTGCCTTTGTTCTGTTTACAAGTATGTGCCTCCAAAAGTGGCAGGTCTGAGACAATTTTCCTAGGAGGCTGCCAAGAGAGATTGGGGTGACTGTCAACCTTGCAGCGGGTGAAATGAGACTCAGTGCTTCTTTGTTTGGCTGGATGTCCCTTAGAAGGGCTGCCTGGAGATCATTTGGTGTGCAGGGCATTTGCTTCTGCAGGCTGATTTTAACCAACTCTGACAGGAGGGCAGAGGCCCCCAAGCGAGGTCAGGACCACAAATCCCATGCCAGCAGGTGCATGATGGGGAGACCGCGCCCTCCGGATGACCTTCAGTTCCCATTGATTTCCTGTCAAGCGGCCTCCCCACCCCCATCCTGCCACTGCCCCTGGCACCACCCATGGGCCCGGGGCTCTGCAGGAGGACACGGATCAGCTCTCCGGGAAAGACCATGCAGAAGAGGTGACTCCAGAGAGAGGCCCTTTCAAGGACACGGGATGGATATGTTGGAGACCATCTTCTGTCACTGCTAGTTTCTGGTGCCAGTATCAGGCCTGGAATGTCCCTTTTGGACATAGAAAGCAGTGTCTGATGTCTTGAATGGCATTGTTTATGTACCTGGCCCCAGTCTCTCTCCAGGTTTGAGGTATGTGGGTGGCCATGAGCAAGACTTGAGTGTGGACTGTGGACTGTGCCACTGACCTGCTGTCATTTATGATGTGTTGGGCAGGGAGGGCCAGGAATGAGGCGGTGGCGGCTGTGTGATTCTTATTTCCTGTGCTGGGGGCCTCCTGCCAGCACTGACTTCCAGCCGTCTACAAGGCCAGGCTCCCGTATTATCCAAGCTGTCAGTTGCAGGTGGGCCTAGAGCTTTCATTTATTTGTTCAGTGATATCTGTCGAGCATTTCCTATGTGCCAAGTTTTGCCTTGGGGGCCGGGGATCTGGTGAGACAAGGACCCTGCTCTCATGGCACTTACAATTTAGTTGTATAGAGATGATCAGTAGGCAAAGAGAAAAACTTTGATATGGTGTTATGAAAAAAAGTATATGAGATAGCAAGGGGTAGGGCAGGGTTGGGGTGGGGTGGGTTACTTCCAGATAGGGTGAACCCGGGAAGACTTCTCAGAGGAGCAGCCAGCCACAAGAAGATCTGGGAGAAGCATGTCATGTCAGGTAGAGGAGACGGCATATGCAAAGGTCCTGAGGTGAGATAGCCTCAGTATAGAAGAGGAACAGAAAGGAGCGCAGTGAGGATGGAGCCCAGTGGGGAAGGAGGCAGGGGACAGGATGAAGCAGGAAAGGTGAGCCCAGCCAACCTGGGGACCTGTAGCCATGGGAAGGAGGTTGGATTTTGTTCTGAGTACAGTGAGAAGACATTGGAGGTGTTTGTAGGAGAGAATGTTGTGGTCTGATTTACATTTTTTTTTTTTTTGAGACGGAGTCTCGCTCTGTCGCCCAGGCTAGAGTGCAATGCTGTAGTCTCGGCTCACTGCAACCTCTGTCTTCTGGGTTCAAGTGATTCTCCTGCCTCAGCCTCCCAAGTAGCTGGGACTACAGGTGTCCGCCACCACGCCTGGTTAATTTTTGTATTTTTAGTAGAGACAGGATTTCACTAAGTTGGCCAGGCTGGTCTTGAACTCCTGACCTCGTGATCCGCTCACCTCGGCCTCCCAAATTGCTGGGATTGCAGGCGTGAGCCACTGCGCCCAGATCACTGGGGCTGGGTGTAGTGGATCACACCCGTAATCCCAGCTCTTTGGGAGACTGAAACAGGCGGACTGCTTGAGCCCTGGAGTTCCAGACCAGGCTGGGCAACATGACAAAACCCCATCTCTATAAAAAAATACAAAAATTTGCCGAGTGTGGTGGCGTGTGTCTGTAGTCCCAGCTACTCTGGAGGCTGAGGTGGGAGGATTGCTAGAGCCTGGGAGGTGGAGGCTGCAGTGAGCTGTACTGCACCACTGCAATCCAGCCTGGGCAAGAGAGCAAAACCTTGTCTCAAAAAAAAAAAAAAAAAAAAAAAGAATTCACTTGGGCTGCTGTATAGAGAATTGACTATAGAACATGTTCTTCATGGCCATGTTAAATACCAGACCGATATTCCCTTTACTGGGGAGGGCAGCACCCTTTGCATTCCAGTGGCAAAGATGAGGGCTGGGGATGTGTTTGTCTAAGAATTGTCTCTAATCAATAGTCTGCTTCTATAGGCGATCACACCCAGGAGGCATCATCCAAGTGCCCTGCTCATAGTGAGAGTTTCAGGAAGGATTCAGTCTGTGGACCAGGAAACTAAAAATACCTTCTCAATCAATGAAATTTCTGTGATGGATGCATGTTTTCTTTCTAGGTATGATTCACCCTAATAAAGCAGGCTTCCCCACCACCTCACTTTTGTTGCATTCTACACATTCTTTAGCCTCCGGAGGAGAGATTTATTTGGTCATGTCTGGATGCCATTTGAAAGGCAAACCTAGGGTGCAAGAAAAGCTACAGTCCTCTTCCTCCCTGGAGCATCCCCGTCCCGCGTCCCCTGCCATCCCACCATTATTTACTGGAAGGAATCACACTGCTTTTATCCTGCCTCCAGTCTCTTGTCCTTGGCAGCCCTTGACTTCAACCCCGAGATGCATATGTCATCAGAACACCCAGTGGCAGCTCAGAAATCATGGCCAGGTTCAATATAAATTCCGTCTTGCTTAGGCAGCTTTGCATAATAAGTCCCTGAAAAGTCTTCACCAGGGTAGATGCTGGAAAAGGGATTTATTGGGTCTACTGGGCCTGAGCATCAGACTGAGCCACATCGAAGTCATGATGGACATTCAAGCTGTTTGTCAGACATGACTTTCCGAAGGGATACCTTTGTCCCCAGTGTGCCTTTCCTGGGATGTTTTGAAGATCAGAGCTACCCACAGAATGACTAAGGATATCAGATCTTCATACGTTTGCCTTGACCAGGGCTTCTGGCACTTTTGTTAGGAATGAGGACTTCTGTGGGATTAGTCTGCTCCAGGTTAGTGCTGCCAGGGTAATCCATGCCAGCTGCCTGAAAGAAGTTTTCCCACAGAAACAAAACCAGCTGGGTGAAACAAAGTCGGCTAACTGGGCCATCCAGCTCTGCCATTCAAACATGGCGGCTGAGGAGCAACACAAGGCCCCTCTCGTTCATGCCCTTGTTTTAGAGGTTGGGGAGCTATCTTTAGATCAGCTAGTCTCATATTTCTCAGGATCACTGGGGAACTGAAGTCTGGATCACATCCCAAGCCTCTAGAATCAGAATTGCACAGCTTCCTACCCCTTACCGATTCTTTCACAATCCCAAGTTTGAGAGCCTTTCTTTTGGAGAATGTGGTGATGGCATTCTCACTAAGCACAAGAAAGGCATTTCTACCCGCGCAGAGAAGGAGCTGGTTCTCCTGGCATAGGTCTGATGTCAGCATCATTGAGAATTCAGTGAGCTTCTTGTAAAGTTCAGAGAAGGAGAATGTCGGTTCTGTGGCACCTTGCAGGGTGGCATGAATTTACATATGGAGAAATGAAAATCTCAGGAGCTGAAGTGACCTTTTTAAGGACATGGGAAAAATCTCAATAGGATTTGAACTTGGAGGATATCTATTTTCAGATGCCTAATCCTGGGCTCTGGAGAAGTAGCCAGATAACTTCAGGCTCAACTCATGTTCCCATGGAGAAAGGTAGAACGTCCCAAGCACCTCTCAACTGTGAAGCTTTCATTAGTTTGCTGAGGATGACATGATAGTTCAGTCAAGCAATCTATCTATCACATGCTTCTACATTCCCAGCACTGTGCATGGTTGGGTAGCATGCATGCACATAGCTCTCAGTTCCTGTCTTTAAGATACTTCCAATCTAATTAAGTGAGCAGAGATAAGAAAGATAGCAGAGACCAGCGAAGATAAAGTAAGACAGGTAAGGTAGCTCAGAGAAGCCAGAGAGCAAACCCTACTGGTAGAGATAACCTGTGAACCTTCCTGGAAGAAGCAAGTTTTCAGGCAGCCCTTGGCTAGGGTAAGATCGGCCAGGACAAGGACAGAAAACAGAAATTCCAGCTGGAAGGAAGGATATAAGTAGAGTATTTTGTTGAGGTTCAGGGGTAGGGCTGTCTGTTTCATATATGCAGGGGGGTCAGAGGAAGATTCATTCACTCACTCACTCACTCATTCATTCATCATTTACCCAGTGTGGCAGGCATGACTCAGCATGTACTAGGCTTTGGGAGAGAGCAGTAAACAAGCCAGATGTGGTCTGTGTGCTTAGGGCAGTCCTTGGGTGGATTGCTGGGGTCACCATGCATCAGCTGCCCTGCTCTCCTGGATGCCTGAGGCTCAGCCTTCGTGACCCAGAGGCCTTCTGTCCTGCAACAGAAGTTTGAGTGTGTCCCTGACAGCCTCAAAGACACCACGATAATGAGTGTTGCATCACATGGCAGGGATCAGCCTGCTTAGGCAGAGGGTCATGCCACAAAGTGGCAGCAAGTACTGTACTTTGGGGAAGGAGAAAGGAATGGCTATTGATTGCAGACATTTATGTCTGTGAGCCAGAGGTTCTAGCTTATTAAATTTTCTCACAGGTCTGAAGTAGGGATCATGTTACCCATATTGTGAGTGGTAGACTTGGGGCCCAGGAAGGGTAACTTGCTGAGGGTTGTGTAGCTATTAAGAGGTGGAGCTGGACTCAGACATGACCAATTCCAAGTCTTCTTTCCACTTTACCCCAATACATAGTTTTTCTGGGAGCCTCCCCAGCCCGGCAGAGGAACCTGGGCACCATTGGGTGCCATTTGGGTTCTACACTGAGGAGTGAAAGAATAAAAATTGAGTTTCAGGGAGAATTCGTTTTGCCAAGATGGGTAAGAGTAGGGCTATAGCGCTTGCAGTTAGGCCACTCAGTGCTGCAATGTCCCAGGTGCTGGGTGATGAGGACTACAGGAGAGTGAATGCAGACATTCTCTCAATGTTTTTCTGAAGCTGCAAGTGGACAGCCATCCAGTGTAAATCGCCAGTCACAGACTCTGCAGACTGTGCATACCTATGCCACATTCGCCTTCCTGCTCTAATTTAAATGCCTGCCCTAGGTGAGTGGAATGTGAGTTGTCAAATGCTATTCAATGGAGACTTACTGGGCACCTGTTATGTGCCGGGCTCTGTGCTGAACACTGTGGGTAAATCAGCAAGAAGGCCAGGCAGGTATGCAGGGGTGCTGGGCTCCACCATTCCAGGGGGTGGCCTTCACATTGATGCTGATGTGAATGGTACTTGCTGGAGTTGTTCAGCCTGAGTGGCTGTGTGCAGTGGCTCTGCAGATGTGGCCCCTGCTCTCATGGGGTTTATAGTCTAGTGGAGAAGACAAATACTAAACATTGAAATGAGTTGAAATTGATATTATAGTGTTATTATTGTTGTCTTTGTTAGAAGAAGAAAAAATGAGGAAGGAAAAGGGATTGGAATCTCTCTCGCCTATCCTCCTTAGCCCTTTTTTGGGAAACATCCAGAAACACTTCCTCAGTCATGTCCAGCTGCTGTATTAAAACGGCATAGACTGGGTAGCTTAAACCGGTAGTCCCCAGCCTTTCTGGCACCAGGGACTGGTTTCATGGAAGACCATTTTCCCACAGACTGGGGTGGGGGAGGGGATGGTTTTGGGATGATTCAGTGCATTACATTTATTGTGCACCTTATTTCTGTTACTATTACATTGTAATATGTAATGAAATAATTATACAACTCACTATAATGTAGAATCAGTGGGAGCTCTGAGCTTGTTTTCCTGCAACTAGACAGTCTCATCTGTGGGTGATGGGAGACAGTGACAGATCATCAAACATTAGATTCTCATAAGGAGTGGGCAACCTAGATCCCTCACATGTGCAGTTCACAGTAGGGTTTGCGCTCCTATGAGAATCTAATGCTGCCATTGATCTGACAGGAGGCAGAGCTCAGGCAGCAATGCTCACTTGTACCCCACAGCTCACCTCCTGCTGTGCCACCCAGTTCCTAACAGGCCATGGACTGGTACTGCTCTGTGGCCCAGGGGTTTGGGACCCCTGGCTTAAACAATAATTATCTGTCAGAGTTCTGAAGGCTGGGAAGTTCAAGATGAGGGTGCTAGCAGGGTCGGATTCCTGGTGAGGGTCCTCCTTATGGCTTGTATACAGCTGCCTTCTTGTGTCCTCTCATGGCAGAGATTGAGAGAGTGAGAGAGCTCGCTCACGTCTCTTCCTTATATGGGCCCTAATCCTATCATGAGGGCTCTGTCCTCATGACCTAATTACCTCCTGGATTGGGCCATTCTTGTATTGCTATAAAGAAATACCTGAGATGGGGTAATTTATAAAGAAAAGAGGTTTAATTGGCTCATCGTTCTGCAGGCTGTACAGGAAGCACAGTGCTGGCATCAGCTTGGCTTCTGGGGAGCCCTCAGGAAACTTACAATCATGCAGAAGGCAAAGGGGGAGGAGGCAAGTCACATGACAAAAACAGGAGCAAGAGAGAGTGTCGGCGGGGAGACACCACACACTTTTAAATGACCAGATCTTGCAAGAACTCACTCGCTATCACAAAGACAGCACCAAGCCATGAGGGATCTGCCCCATGATCTAAACACCTCCCACCAGGCCCCACCCCCAGCGTTCGGGATTACAGTTCAACATGAGATTTGGGCAGGGGTAAATATTAAATGATACCACCTCCCAAAGGCTCCATCTCCAAACACCATCACATTGAGGGTTAGGGCTTCAATATGTGGATTTTTTTCTGGTAAGGAGGAATGACACAATTCAGGCTGTAACAAACACTAAACTTGGTCTTCTTTCAAGAGATGCATTAGGAACAGGACCACTTCAAGGAAAATAAAAACTTTCCCCCACCTTGCCAGATATTGCCCCCTGTGTGCCAGTTATTCTAAAAGACTAAATGGGAGACAGAGCTTTCCATGAACAGTTTGAGTTAAACATGTTTAAATGCAAATAGCAGGAAGTTAGCATATTGGTGTAGATGAGCTTTCATGTGTGTTTGTGGGCGGCTCTGGCAGTGTGAGCAGCTGAGTGAGACAGCAGGAAAACTTGGTGCCCACAGTGAGGAAGAGGCGCCGCTGGGGGAAGGAGAGCCCCCAAATCCTGCCACAGGCCAGGGCTTCTCTTCAGCTCTGCTTATCTCTGCTTCTGTGCACAGATAGTAGTGATGGGCCAAGGTCCTGTTTACACAGCAAAGAGGACTTGGGGCCACACAGGGGGAGTGGAGAGAAAGGACAACTTCCTGATGAGTGAAAGAACTCAGTTCCAGATGGGTTGAAGGCAAGGGAAGAGTCAAGGCCAAGTTGCTAGGGAGAGGGAGGGCAGCATAGCCTTGGCCCCCACCCCGGAGGAGGATTGAGACTTGGGTGGGTGGAAACAGGCTTCTGGCAGAAGATGAGAAATTTGCTGTTGGACACACATTTCTGGTATGGCAGGACACCTGTCCTCGGGTCAGAACACAGAACAAGAGAGAGAGTGAAAGGGAGGAGCCTAGGTGTCTGGCTGGACCTGAGAGTGATCTGAGAAATCGGAGCAAGCAGGTGTGGTCTTGAGAGCAGGAGGTTGGAGGAAGAGGAGCAGAGGGTCTTAGAGGGGGTGTGATTGATAGGCTCTGAAAAATCACATTTGGAGGCTGGTTGGCAGTCACTTTGGAGAAGTCTCATGTTTCCCATTCTGAGTCTTCTTTGGCTCTCTGGAATCCCTCTCCACAGATAGGCTAAAGGAGGGTTGCTGGAAATCTCATGTGGAAATTCTCAGCTCTCAGAGCTGGGATGGCTTCTCACTTCAGATGCGATCACAGAGGGACCTCCATCCCTCATAAAGACCCCTAGAACTAGGCAACCAGCACTGCTGCAACCAGAATGCTGTCTGGGGGGCCTGGGGAGCCCAGCAATTTGCTCCCCTTGCTTTTCCTATTTCTGATTGCAGCCTTGAGGAGCCTGAAGTCAGTTGTTGATAAGAACATCATTCTACCCTGCCTTGTGCCAGCTTCCTCCAGCTGAAGACATCGATCATCCCTTGGGGATCCAGCCCCCCTCCATTTGGTGCATGCAGGTGATGGCGGGGACTGTCCCATGTGTGATCCAACCCAGGGTACACTGGTCATCACTCCACAGATGAGTCATTTGCTACCAGCCTTTCCTTGCTCCATCTGACCCCTTCAACTTTAATGTAAATGTCACTCCTGGGATCCTATCATTGTGGGATTTTTTTTTTTTTTTTGGTAGAAATACCATGTTGGAAAGGACATTTGTCCTCTGCTGTTTAAATTGCTTTCTACAGGTTAGGGAGAACTAGCCATTGATTTTCTTCTAGAGAGCATAGCAAGCCCTGTGAAGATTTTGGCTAGTTAACTTTTGGAGAAGTGCTTCTTGAATTTATCAGGGAGGCTGAAGTCTCTTTTCTCCTCTTATATCTTGAAAAAGGCTTTAAATTTTGGTTCCGAATCTCTGCCAACACCTGGTCTGTTTGAAAGGACTTCCCTGGAGATGATGGTAGAGGGGCTGTTGAATGTCATGTTTTTGCAGCTTCGATCTTTAATACAGTTGTCCCAGTCCACAGAAAGTCTTTCCTGTTTACATAAGAGAAGTATCATTCACACAAAGATTACATTTAGAAATATACATTTCCCCCCAGCATGCTTGTTACTAATAACATTGCATGTTATGAAAGTGGAAAGTATTTAAGATGAAATTAATTTTCGCCCAGCGTGCCACTTTGTTTGACATTCTCGATCCAGTTGGTGTGGAGCACCAATGTTGGCGTACCTCACTTTGCATTTTTAGCAAGTTCAATTTATTGTTCTTCTTGTCTGGATTGACGCTGTTGGAAGTGAGTTACTAGCATATTAGGACAAGTCCAATTTGGAATCCTACTGTGTAGATTTCTTTTGTATTGGTTTCCAGAAGTTTATTTTGAAAATGATCATCTCCAGTAGATGAGTTTTGCTATACAATTTTTCATTTTCATTTTTTGGGGGGCCTGATTTTATGGGTTCTCTTTTCAGCAGAACTTCTGGGGTTGGGATAATTAACATCTTTTTTTTTTTGGCAGTCTGTCAGAAGGTCCTGGGAAAACAGATTGCTGCTCTCACGTTGGACACCTCTCCGTCCAATGTTCTTGTCAGTTCTCATCGATGTGGTGTGGCTGCTTGCTGTTTCATGGGTGGGGGCTGGAGCATCCAGGACACCCTGAACAACCTGGGTCATCTTGTCTGGGCCAAGCTGCCTGTGACAGTTCTGTTCCACTGAGCTACATCGCCATAGCAGAAGGAAGCATTTAAGCTGGTGTGACACAAATACTTTGTAAAAAGTGGTTCTTTATTTTTGATCAATCTTGTGATCCTTGTTACCAGCTTTGATTACATCAGCTTATGTGCCATTCAGTTTTATAGCATTTTAATGGGCTTTCATATCCCCTCCCCAATTCATTTCCAGCCGCGTGACTATTACAATTTGATTGCAGTTTGGTTTTGCAACTGCCAGGACGCTTTCTGAGCATACGATGCCTTCCTTGTGAATGTGAAGATGTTCAGAGGTGAAAAAGGAGCAAAGGGTTTTTTGTTTTGTTGTTTGTTTTTTTTGGATGCTTGTCAACAAGTAATTTCCAAATGATGCCTCAGAAGCTTCCAGGGTTGTGTTTTCCCAAGTAAGGTATTTGTTTTAAGCTCTTTGTTAGAACCTGACCCGTTGGCTTTTTAAAGAGTATAGAAAAGTACATTTAAAACTTTGCTTTCTAACAAGTGGTGATGAGAATGTGGGGTAGTTGGGACCCTTGTACACTGTTGGTAGAAATGTAAAATGGTATAGCTACCATGAAAAACAGTATGGTGGTTCCTCAAAAAATGAAAAGTAGAACTACCATAGGACTCAGCAATTCTACTTCTACTCCTGGGTATATACGTAAAAGAATTGAAAGCAGTTTTTTTTTTTTTTTAAGACAGAGTCTCACCCGTTGCCCAGGCTGGAGTGCAGTGGCACAATCCCAACTCACTGCAACCTCTTCTGAGTTCAAGAGATTCTCCTGCCTCAGCCTCTTGAGTAGCTGGGATTATAGGCATCCGCCACCACGCCCGGCTAATTTTTGTATTTTTAGTAGAGACGGAGTGTCGCCATATTGGCCAGGCTGGTCTCGAACTCCTGACCTCAGGCGATCCACCTGCCTGGCATCCCAAAGTGCTGGGATTACAGGCATGAGCCACCGTGCCCAGCCTGAAATCAGGGTTTTGAAAAGATATTTGTACACTCATGTTCATAGAAGCAATATTCATAATAGCTAAAATGTGGAAGCACCCAGATGTCTATTGACAGATGAATGGATAAGCAAAATGTGGTGTATGCATACAGTGGAATATTACTCTGACTTAAAAAGGAAGGAAATTCTGACATATGCTGTAACATAAGTTAACCTTGAGGATATTATGCTAAGTCAAAGAAGCCAGTCACAAAAAGACAAATACTGTATGACTCCACTTTTCTGAAGTACTTGGAGTAGTCAGAATCATAGAGATAGAAAGCAGAACGGTAGTTTCTGGAGGTGGGGGCAGAGGGGGAATGGGGAGTTATTGTTTAATGGGTACAGAGTTTCAGTTTTGCAAGATGAAAAGAGTTCTGGGAATGGCTGGTAGTGGTGGTCGTACAACAGTATGCGTGTGCTTAGTGCCACTGAACTGTACACTAAAACTGTACACTTAAGATGCGAAATTTTATGTTATGTGTATTTTACCACAATTAAGAAATTGAGGCCAGGCGTGGTGGCTCACGCCTGTAATCCCAGCACTTTGGGAGGCTGAGACGGGTGGATTTCCTGAGGTCAGGTGTTTGAGACCAGCCTGGCCAACATAGTGAAACCCTGTCTCTACTAAAAATACAAAAAGTTAGCCGGGCGTGGTGGTGGGCGCCTATAATCCCAGCTACTCAGGAGGCTGAGGCAGGAAAATCGCTTGAACCCAGGAGGCGGAGATTGCAGTGAGCTGAGATCGCACCATTGCACTCCAGCCTAGGCGACGGAGTGAGACTGCATCTCAAAACAAACAACCAACCAACCAAAAAAACCCCCCACCAAAAACAAAAAAAAAAATCTCCAATTTTGCTTTCTTTATTCCTCTAAATACTTTGGTTAAGAAATATTATTTTTAGAGACTTTCCCTCTAATTTTGACTTTCTGAAATCCACATAGAACCAAAACAAAAAGACATCATAATGTTGCTTCAGAATAAACTCTTGATTCTTCCTTTTGCCCCTGTGACCTCTGTGGCTCCTTCCCTTCCTACTTCTTCTTCCCATATATACTCCACTCCTTTGCGCCCACTGCCCCCTGACCCCAGTAAGAGGCTTGAATTTACCTGGCATAGGTTATGTTATTACATTTGTATTTCTTTGAGACATTTATTAGCCTGTGCCTATGTTTTATTTGGTAAGTATTTGATCTCATTGATTATTTTAGTGCTTTGCATTTGATCAATTATATCAATGCTCTATTTTTGGTCTTTGAAAAGGACACTATCTTAAAATTAGTAGCATCACCACATGTCCAAAAATACCAAAGAGTCAGGAACGTAAAACCTACGGTGCTTAATCAGATTCTCAGTCCAGCAAACCAGAAAGGTCTTTCTATTTGTTTTTTAAACTCCTTGAGTTGAATTATTTTGAATTCAAAATTGTTGAATTCTGTTTGCTTTCTATCAGAAAGTTATTTTTCTTTAAGTAATACGGTTTTAAAAGATTGGTGCCTGTTCCTCTACACCTCCTTCTTCCTGCAATATCCCTACTTTTATAGAATGTTTTTTTCTGTCCTAGTTTTTGTTTATATGGAGTGTGTCTCTTCTGTTGTAATGGAAAACTGGGTATCTTTGCTGGTGATTTGGGTTCACCTAGAGTGCCTTTGCTGGTGACTTCTGAGAATAAAATGTAGCTAATATGAGTGAGGAGGGTCTAGAAGTGTGATGGCCTCTAGATTCCATGCAGAGGTTGTTCCAGAGCTACCTCCCTTCTGGAGTGGGACCTCATGCTTTCTAGAACATGGACAGCTCTCTCTTACTGGTGACTCATCCTTGGAAGCCCATGCTCTTTGTTAGAGGAGTTTCTAAGTTGCCTGGTGGATTTGGGATAGAAAATAAAATCTGGTCAAGACCTGACACTGAGTTGCATTCTGCTCGTTGGCAAGGCTCTTGGTGCTCTTTGCCTTGGTCTTCATAATTGGGAGGTCTTCAGTCTTCCCAGGGAGGTGTGTTTGTTTCCCTCTGGGTGTGTTTCAGTCTTTCCTGGCCTCACCCTTTCACTCTCTGACTCTGGCAGGCTCGGGGACCAGTTCTATAAGGAAGCCATTGAGCACTGCCGGAGTTACAACTCACGGCTGTGTGCGGAGCGCAGCGTGCGTCTTCCCTTCCTGGACTCACAGACTGGGGTGGCCCAGAACAACTGCTACATCTGGATGGAGAAGAGGCACCGAGGCCCAGGTGAGCCACGCCACTCCTGGGACATGCGCACGTGCAGGCTCCCCGTCTGGAGGGAGGAGGACCAGAGCTTGTCTGGGAATCCAGGCAGCCTGGGTGGGATCGGAGTGGGGCAAGCTGCACATGGGCCTCTGAGATCCCTTAAAGCAACTCAGTTACTTTATGGCTCCTGGCAGGTGTTCTGAGGAGTGTGACAAGGATGGTGTGGGGCATTGAAGTCATGTGGCAGGGGTGGGGTGGAGTGGGGAGTGAAAGAGCTAAAGGTGTTTCTCCCAAAGAAGGCAAGACTGAGGACATGACAGCAATCTTCATCTTTTACCTTTGCGTGTTGGTTACAAGCCAGAAATCTGCCATTCGATCTTGGTGTGACGCTTAGCTTTGTTACCAAACTTCTGTCCTTCAGGTTCCTCATCTGTAAAATGTGAATAATAATAGTACTTACCACATAAGATTTTGTCTGAATTAAATGAGACTGTTCATAAAAACTCATAGCATGAGTTTAGCACAGAGTAAGTATGTACTTCCGAAATGCTGGGTGCTATTATTATTATTGTTATTATTTTTTTGAGATGGAGTCTCGCTGTGTTGCCCAGGCTGGAGTGCTGTGGTGCGATCTCGGCTCACTGCAACCTCCGCCTCCCAGGTTCAAGTGATTCTTATGCCTCAGCCTCCTGAGTAGCTGGGATTACAGGCCCATGCCCCCACACCTGGCTAATTTTTGTATTTTTAGTAGAGATGGGGTTTCACCATGTTGGTCAGGCTGGTCTTAAACTTCTGATCTCATGTTCTGCCCACCTGGGCCTCCCAAAGTGCTGGGATTACAGGTGTGAGCCACTGCACCTGGCCTATTATTATTGATGTTACTGTTATTACTACAGCTGCAATGACACTAGTCTTCTAGGCTGCAAAGAACAGAATAAAGACCTTTTTATTAGGGAGACAGCTATAGGAATGTGATTTTTCTGGCTCTGTCTGGATATATTTTTAAAAATGTTTCATTTGGAAAAATTTCACCTTCATATAAAATTGAAGACAATAGTAAAACACATCCCCATGTAGCCCTGCTTCAACAATGGTCAACTCATGGTCAGTCGTGTTTCATCTGTACGCACTCCTTACTTTCCTCCCTGACCTCAGATTATTTTGAAGCAAATACGTAAAAGCACGTGATTTCATCTGTAAATATTTTGTTATGTATCTCTAAATGGTAAAGAACTTAAACAAACAAACAAACTCACAATCACTATCAGAGCTCAAAGAATTAGCAATAAGACTTTAATATCATCAAATACTTGGCCAACATTCATTTTTTCCCCCTGTAGTTTAAATCAGGATCCAAATGGGAGCCCTACATTGCAATTGACTGATGTGTCTTTTAACATCTCTGGGTTTCTCTCTGTCTCTGTCTCTGACTCTCTCTTTCCTCCTTGCATGTTACTTGTTGAAGACGCTGGGTTGCTTACACTGTAGGATTTCGCAGAAGGATTTGGTGCTTGCATTCCCATGGTGTTATTCCTGTGAATTGGTAGTTAGGTCTAGAGATTTATTCAGGTTCCATTTTTTTTTGGTAAGAACAACTCCTAAGTGGTAGTGTGTACTTTCATCAGGAGGCTCATACAGTCTGGGTACCTCCTTTACTGACGTTAGCAGCCCTTCATGATAATTGCCTAGATTCTTTATCCCATTAAGGGTTGCAAAAAGTTAATATTCAATCCAGGACTATCATTATATCTTCATTTGTTAGCTCTACAACTTCCATAAAGAAAAACATTCCCTCATTAAAATTTTAGTTATTGTGAGATACAGTTCACATATGAAAGGCAGGATAAATGACTTTTTTCCCCTCTATTTACCAGTTTTCAAAATAATGAGTTGGTTCCCTAGCATTCTCCAAAGACAATCAATATAATAATAATTATTTTTTTGAGTACCACCAGGAACTCACAGATTTAAACATATCTGATGTATTTTAATCCAGTGTAGTTATTATTCTTATGAGGCTTATATTGCCTCATCTTTGGCCAGTCTGGTCAGTGCTGGTGTTTTTTTCTTTTTTTTTTTTTTTTTTGAGATGGAGTCTTGCTTGGTAGGCAGGCTGCGGTGGCATGATCTTGGCTCACAGCAACCTCTGCCTTTCGGGTTCAAACAATTCTCCAGCCTCAGCCTCCTGAGTAGCTGGGGTTACAGGCGCGCACCACCATGCCCAGCTAATTTTTGTATTTTTAGTAGAGATGGGGTTTCACCATGTTGGCCAGGATGGTCTCGATCTCTTGACCTTGTGATCCACCTGCCTCGGCCTCCCAAAGTGCTGGGATTACAGGCATGAGCCACTGTGCCCGGCCCAGTGCTGGTATTTTGAAACAACCCCAGTAGTTTCCGACAGCCTTCTTGCCACCCGAATAGTAGGATGAAATATTTCAGGCTCATCCTGTACACTTCCTGCTCTCCAGGCCTGAAATCAGCTACCTCTTGAAGAAATCCTGGCTCCTTTCTGTAGGAAATGTTACTTAGAGACCGCAGTCTAGTGCTGTTCATTGCTCCTGGCTTGGTCATTGTTTCCAGGCCTTATCAGTGACTAGTACTAAGAAATATGATTTTTTTTTCTTTTTAAGAGAAAATACATTGTGAAATTGTGTTGATACATCCCATTCAATTCAGTTTTAAACAGTTTTTAAGTATCTTAATTCTGTATCTACTTTCTCCACCAAAAAAATCCTAGAAATGATATTGATGTAACTTATTTGCTTTATTTTACACACACACACACACACAGACACACACACACACACAGAGTATCAGAATAACAATATGACTATTAACAATAAGATTACTGAAAAAGGTTTAAGATATTTTCTTTTTTTTTTTGCAATTCTTTTTGTCCTTAGGGTATATTCCATTAAATATGTGCAGCCAAATTACTCTCCTTTAAGGTCACTTGAAATAGTTCCTCTGTGTGGTTGTGCCACTAACTCAATACACAGTTGGATTTATTTGTTTCATTTTGCTTTCACTTATCAGGGATTGCTTTTTGAGTGGGGAAGGGGATTCATATAATTTCTTCTTTATTAAATCAACTTTTCATCTTGAAATAATTAATAATTGTAATTGTGACTATATTTGCAATTTGCAGTTGCAAATATAATACAGAGAGATCTCCTATCTTCTTCACCCAATTTCCTCCAAGATAAATACATCTTACAATATCAAACCCAAAAAACTGACATTGTGTAGCTCTGTGCCATTTTATCACACATGTAGATTTGTGTAATCACCTCTACAATCAAGATACAAAACTATTCTATTACAACCCAACACTCTCATTACTTAAATCCTTTTACCCTCCTCAATTTATAATATAGTTGTCTTAAATATTTCCTTTACATACGTTGAAAACCATACCAGTGTTATAAATTTTGCTTCAACCATCAAACATAATTTAGAAAACATAAGAGAAGCATTTATTGTATTTACTCATATTTTTACTCCTTCATGGTTTTTCTTCCTTACTGACATTCCAAGATTCCTTCTTTTAGCATTTCCTTTCTGATGTAGTACTTTTTTAGGCCATTCTTTTAGAGTAAATCTGACGGTGACAACTTCTTAGTTTTCCTTCATTGGAGAATGTCTTGATTTTGCCATCATTCCTGGAGGATATTTTTGCTGGATATAAAATTCTGAGTTGACAGTCCTTTTATTTTAGCAGTTGAAAAAGGTTTTGCCACTTCTTTCTGATGGTTAGTGATGAGAAATCCGCCGTCATTTAAATTTAAATTTTTTTTTCCCTTATAAGTAAGGTGTCATTTCTCATTGTTTTCAAGTTTTTTCTTTGTTTTTAGTTTCAGAAATGTGATTTTGATGCGTTTGGCATAGATTTCTTTCGGTTTATTCTGTTTGAGTTTACTCAGCTTCTTGAACCTGTGGGTCTCTGGTTTTTTTTGTGTCAAATTTGGGAATTTTTCAGCCATTATTTCTTTGAATACCTCTTCAGTTCCACCGTCTTTCCCCTCTCCTTCTTGGACTTCAACAACACAGATGTTAGATCTTTTGTTATAGTCCCAGAAGTCCCTGAGGTTGTGTTTATTTATTTTTAAAATCTTCTCTCTGTTGCTTAGCTTGGGTGATTTCTGTAGTTTTCTCTTCAGGTTCACTGCTTCTTTATTCTGTCCTCTGCCTTCTGCTGTTAAGACAATCCATTGAGAGCTTTTTAATTTTTTGTTACAAAGTTTTTTGGTTTTCAAATTTCTATTTGATTCTTCATATTTTCTATTTCTTTGCTGAATGTGTTTTATGTGTTCAAAATTGCTTGTTGAAACACTTTTAATAATGGCTGCTTTAAGATCCTTGCCAGATAATTCTAACATTTTTGTTATTTTGTTGTTGGTATCTGTGTCTTTTCTTTTTTGAGATTTTCCTGGTTCTTCATAAGATAAGTGGCTTTGACTGAATCTTGGACATTTTGGTCGTTATGTTATGAGACTCTGGATATTATTTAAATCTTCTGTATTAGCAGGTCTCCTTTCAAGCTATGCTAGTAGGGGAGGCAAGGCTCCCCTCATTACTATCAGATGGGTATGGAAATCCAGCTTCTCTACTTGGCTTCTGTTGACAACCTAGTATGACATCCTCTTTAACAAGGGGAATAATACCTTTTTGTTGCTGGGTGGGGGTGGGAGTTCAGGCTCCCCACTAGGCCTCCACTGGTATTATCCTATTTGGGAGGAGGAGGGCCTCTACTCATACTACAAGTCTCCAGCTCTTTCCTTAGCCTTCTCTGACACCAACCCAGCAAAGCTACTGGGATGCCTGCTTATGTTGCTAGGCTGCTCCTTTCCTGGTTCTCTGGCTAGAGAGAGCAGGATTTTCTTGAGGCTTTTATTGGTCTTCATTTGTTGGTGTTTCTGGGTTATCAGCTTTTCCAGAATCCAGTCCAGGATATATGAGGCATAAAGGATACCCAAGATTGGGCCAGACACAATGGCTCATGCCTGTAATTCCAGCACTTTGGGAGGCCAAAAGAGGAGGATTGCTTGAGCCCAGGAGTTTGAAACTAGCCTGAGCAACATAGTGAGACCATGTCTCTATAAAAATTTAAAACTTATCCAGGTATGGTGGTGTGTGCCTGTAGTCCCAACTACTTGGGAGGCTGAGGTGGGAGGATTGCTTGAGCCCAGGAGTTTGAGGGTGCAGTGAGCCAGGATTGCGCCATTGCACTCCAACCCAGGCTACAGAGTGAGACTTTGTCTCAATAAATAGCTAGCTAGCTAGCTAGTTAGACAGCTAGATAGATAGGTAGCTAGATAAAAGAATACCCAGGGAGCTCACCACCCACCCTGTTGTTTCTCAGGTCCCAAAGTCCCAAGCTGGTCTGACTGGTTCTCTTCATCTTTCAGTTATTTCTTATGTCTGTTCTATGAATAATGTCCAGGATATTTAGTTGTACTTAGTGGGAGGAATATAAAAAAGTCTATCTATTTCATCTTTCCAGAAGCAGAAGTCCCCGAGATTGCCTTGTTATTAAAAAAGTTTAACAGCTTTATTGAAGTATAATTACATACAATAAATTGCACATACTTAATGTGTCCAGCTTGATAAGTTTTGACATGTATTCACCTGTGGAACCATTACCACAATCAAGATAATGAACATGGATATCCAAGAGCGTATGAGTCATGGATTTCTCTGTGTCTAGAAATCTATCCTTCCTGTGCTTCTCTGTGCCTCCACCCTTCTTTACTCCCTCCCCAGAGGAAGCCACTGATTTGCTTTCTATACTGGAACCACACACTGTGTACTCCCTTTTTTAGGGACAAGGGTGTGTCTGGCTTCTTTCACTTAGCATAATTACTAATTAATACTATATCAATAATTCCTTTTTATGCTGAGTAGTAGTTCATTGCACGGCTGTATCACAGTTAATTTATCCATTCATCTGTTGATGGACATTTGGATTTGTTTGCAGTATTTGACTACTATAAATAAAGCCACTATGAACATTTGTGTACAAGTCTTTGAACGGACATATGCTTTCCTTTCTCCTCAAGAAGTTAGCTACCTAGGAGTAGAACAACTAGATCATAAGAGAGATACATGTTTAACTTTTAAAGAAACTGCCAAGCTGTTTTCCAAAGTGGTTGTACCATTTTACATTCACTCCAGCAATATATGAGAGTTCCACTTCCTTCATATCCTTGCCAACACTTGGTGTGGTCAGTCTGAAAAATTTTTTAACCATTCTAATAGATATATAGTAGTATTTCATTGCAGTTTTAACTTGCATTCCCCTCGTTAATAATGATTTTGAGCATCTTTACATGTGCTTATTTGCCATCTGTAAGGGAAAATAGACTGTTTTCTTCTCTATACTTTTACTCAGTATTTCTGTGAGCAGATGTGTGGATGTCTTTTCCCCTACGCCAAGCAATTCTCCAATTCCCTGCAGACACCAACTAGGTGTTCCATAATTTAAGTCAGCTTTGACACTATCTACTGTGAGATATCGTCAGATTCCACAGACTAAGGGCTCAGCCCTCAGCACTGACTCAACTTCATATGCTAGTTTCAAGTTCAGGTTGTCAGCTGTGCTTCTGACCAATGGGCTATAAATGGAGGTTTCCATGACTGCCCCTCATGTTTGATCATTTGCTAGAACTCAGGGAAACAGTTTACATACTAGACTGCCAGTTTATTACAAAGGACATGTATCTGAAACAGCCAAGTGGAAGAGGTACACAGGGCAAGGTAAGGGGAAAGGGACATGAAGCTTCCATGCCTTCTCCAGGTGAGCCACCCTCCCAGCACCCCCACATGTTCACCAACCCAAAGCTCTCTGATTCTAGTCCATTTGGATTTTCATGGAAGCTTCATTATGTAGGAATGGTTGATTAAATCATTGGCCATTAGTGATTAGCTCAACACTAGTGCCTCTTTTCTTCCTGGAGGTCAGTGGTGGGAAGTTAGAGTTGGGGCTAAAAGGTACAGCCTGCTAATCTTGTGGTTGGCTCCTCTGTTAATAATCCCCTATCCTGAGGCTATCCAGCAGGTCCCAGCCAGGGTCATCTCATTAGCATATAAAAAGACATCACTTGGAGATGCCAGGGATTTTAGGAACTGTATGCCAGGAAGTGGGGATTAAGACCAAAATATATATTTCTCATTATATCACAATATTACACCATCCATGTATGTTCTTTGGGAAAGTTCAAATCTTTTGTCCATTTTAAAATTGAGCTATTTGCTTATTACTGAATTTTGATTGTTCTTTATGTATTCTAGATACAATAAGTTTATCAGACATATGCTTTGCAAATTTTTTTTACAATCCGTGTTTTGTATTTTCATTAACTTAGCAATCTCATTCAAAGAGCAGAAGTTTTCAATTTTGGTGAAATCCAATTTATCAATTTATTCTTTCATGAATTGTGCTTTTGATGTTATGTCTAAGAAATTACTACCTAATGCAAGGTTGGGGTTTCTCTTATTTTTTTTCCTAAAATTTTATAATTTTAGGTTTCCCTTTTAGGTCTATTATTCATTTTGAGTTAATTTTGTATATGGTACAAAGTTTATTTTGTTGCAGATGGATATTCAATTGTTTCAACATAGTTTGTTGAAAAGACTAGTCTTTCTCCACTTAATTGCCTTGTCAAAAATTAGATGTTCACATATATGTGTGTCTATTACTGGACTCTCAGTTCTGTTTTATTGACCTATTTGTCTGTCTTTCCACTCTTACCACACTGTCTTGATTATTATAGTTTTATAATGCTTGAAATCAGGTGGTGTTAGCCCTCTAAATCTGTTCTTGTTTTTCTTAGTTATTTTGATTATTCTAGGTCCTTTACACTTCTATATGGATTTTATAATCAGTCTGTCAATTTCTACAAAAAACTGGCTAGGAGTTTGGTTGGGATTGTGTTGCATCTATAGATCCACTTGGGGAAAATTGACAATTTTCAGTATTGAGTCTTACAACCCATGAATGTGGCATATCTCTCAATTTATTAATATCTTCTTTAATTTTCTCATCAGTGATTTTTAATTTTCAGTGTATAGATCTTTCACATTTTTGTCAGATTTATCTGTAAGTACTTAATTTTTTTGATACTATTGTAAATACATTTTTATAAATTTTAATTTCTGATGTTTGCTATATATCCTTCAACCTTGCTAAACTCATTAGTTCTAATAGCTTTCTAGAGATTCTGTAGAATTTTCTATATAGTTGATTATCTGTTAGTTTGCTAATAGATAATCTGAATAGTAAATAAAGAAAACTTACTTCTTTCTTTTAATATGGATAACTTTTACTTATTTTATTTGTCTCTTGCACTGGTTAGACTCTCCAATATAATGTTAGGTAAAAGTGGTGAGATTGGACACCCTTATGTTGTTCCTGATCTTAAGGAGAAAGCATTTATTTAATTTTTTGTTACTAAGTATGACATTAGGTGTAGATTTTTTTGTAGCTATTCTTTATCAGATTGAGGATGCTCCCTTCTATTTGTAGTTTGAGAGTTTTTTTTAAGTCACAAATGGATGTTTGATTTTGTCATCTGATTTTCTGTGTCTATTGAGATGATCATGTGGTTTTTCTTTTGTTCATGGAAGCTTCATTATGTAGGAATGGTTGATTAAATTTAATATCTTAAATTTACATTTAACATAATGAGTTACATTGATTGATTTCTGAATGTTAAACCAACATTACATTCCTAGGATGATTTCTGAATGTTAAACCAACATTACATTCGTAGGATAAACCCCACTTTGTTATACTATTTTATCTTTTGAATGTATTGTTAGATTCATGTCGCTCAAGTTTTATTAGAGTTTTTGCATCTATGTTTATGAGAGATATTGGTCTATAGTTTTCTTGTAATGTCTGTCTGGTTTGGGTGTCAGGGTGATGCTGGTCTCATATAATGAGTTGGGAAGTATTTCTTCCTTTTTAGTTTTCTGAAACTTCATATAGAATTGGTATTATTTCTTCCATAAATATTTTATAGCATTTACCAGTGAATCCATTTGGATCTGGCAATTTCCTTGCAGTAATGTTTTTAATTGTAAATTTAATTTCTTTTATAGATAGGGCTATTTAGGTTATCTATTTCATCTTAAGTAAGCTTTGTTAGTATGTGATTTTGTTTCTTTTATCTACTTTCTCCTAATTGGTTGCACAAAGTTGTTCAAATATTGCTGCATTACCCTTTTAATATATGTAGAATCTGTGGTGACATATTATTTTACTCATTATATTGGTATTTGAATGTTATTTTTTACCTCATCATTCTGACTAGGGGTTTATCAATCTTATTGATCTTTTCAAATAAATAGCTCTTGGTAGAATTGATTTTCTCAATTGTTTTTTCTGCTCTAAATATTATATTTCCTTCTATTTACTTTGGATTTAATTTGCTCTTCTGTTTCTTCTTCTAATTTTTTAATATTTGTGGGTATAGAGTAGGTGTATCTGTTTCTTAAGGTGTAAAAAGGTCATTGATTTGAAATATTTATTCTTTTCTACTACATCATTTTCTGATATAATTTCCCCATAAATACTATGTTAGCCTCATTTAAAAAATTTTGATTTTGGGTTTTTATTTTCATTCAGTTCAAAATATTTTCCTGTTTGGTTTCTTCTTTTACTCATGGATTATTTAGAACTGTATTGTTTAGTTTCCAAACACTTGGGACATTTCCAAAGATGTGCCCATTATTTATTTCCAAGTTAATTCCAAATGGTCAGAGAATGATTTTTATGGTTTGAATTCCTTTAAATTTATTGCAACTTGTTTTATGGCACCAAATATGGTCTACCTTGGTGAATATTCTGTTTGCTCAGGAAAAGAATTGTGTTTTGCTGTTGTTGTTTGGAATGTTCTATAAATATCAATTAGGTCAAATTGGTTGGTAGTGTTGTTTAAATCTTCTACGTCCTTACTTGTTTTCTATTTATTCTATGAATTATTGAGAGTGGGGTATTGAAACTTATGACGATAATTGTGGGTTTGCTTATTTCTCCTTACAATTCTATTACATTTTGTTTCATGTATGTTGAAGCTTTGTTATTAGGTACATAAACATTTAGTATTGTTATGTCCTCTTAGTAAATTGATTCCTTTATCACTATAAAATAATCCTGTTAATCTCTATTAATATTATTTTCTCTGAAATCTCCTTTGTCTAATTCAAATATAGCCACTCCAGCTCTCTTTTGATTAATATTAACATGAAATATCTTTTTCCATTATTTTACTTCTTGCCTATTTGCATCTTTATATTAAAAGTAGTTTTTTAATAGGCAGCATATAGTTGTGTTATGCTTTTTACATGTAATCTGACAATATTTTTAAATTGGGGTATTTAGAAAATTTACGTTTAATGTGATTATGTTTTCTCTCTTTTTTGTTGGTTTATTAACTATAACTTGTTAATTTAATGATTGCTTAGTGTTTATAGTGTACATCTTTAATTATAGTTAACCTTCAAATTATATTATTCTACTTCATGAATAGTATAAGGAGTCTACCATAGTACTGTGATAAACAGAATAAGGCCCTTGCCCTACCCCAGACATCCACATTTTAATTACTGAAATCTGTGCCTATGTTACCTTACGTGGCAAAAGGGACTTTGAAGACAGGATTAAGAATTTTGAGATGGTAAGATAATCTTGGATTATCCAGGTGGGCCTAATGTAATCACAAGTGTTCTTATAAAAAGAAAACAGAGTTCAGGAGGAGTTCAGAGTCAGACTGGATGTGATGATGGAAGCAGAAGTCAAAGTGACACAACAGAGGAACAGGCCATGCACCAAAGAATGTAGGTGGCCTCTAGAAGCTATTATAGAAAAGGCCAGGTAACAGGTTGTCTCCTAGAATCTCTGGAAGGAATGTAATTCTGCTGACACCTTGGTTTTAGTCCACTGAGACTGATTTTGGCTTTCTGACCTCCAGAATTGTAAGATAACAAATTTGTGGTGCTTCAAAGCTCTAAGTTTGGGGTAATTTGTTACAGCAATAGGAAATTACTATAAGTATACTTTTTTTTTTTTTTTTTTTTTTTTTTTTTTTTTTTTTTTTTTTTTTTAGACAGAGTCTTGCTCTGTCGCCCAGGCTGGAGTGCAGTGGTGTGATCTTGGCTCAATGCAAACTCCACCTCCTGGGTTCATGCCATTCTCCTCCCTCAGCCTCCCAAGTAGCTTTGTGCAATTGTTGTTATACATTTTATTTTTTATGTATAGTATACACCGCATACTACATTGTCAGTGTGTATTTATTTATTTATTTATTTTTAGACTGAGTTTCACTCTTGTTGCCCAGGCTGGAATGCAATGGTGCCATCTTGGCTCACTGCAACCTCTGCCTCCTGGGTTCAAGCGATTCTCCTGCCTCAGCCTCCCAAGTAGCTGGGATTACAGGCATATGCCACCAGGCCCAGCTAATTTTGGTAATTTTAGTAGAGATGGGGTTTCTCCATGTTAGTCAGGCTGTTCTCGAACTCCCAACCTCAGGTGATCTGCCCACCTTGGCCTCCCAAAGTGCTGGGATTACAGGTGTGAGTCATCGCGCCCGGTCGTCATTGTATTTTTTAAAATAGTCAATCATCTTTTAATGAGTTTAAAATAATAAGAAAAACATCTTGTATAATTATTCATGTACTAAACCATTTCTGATGCTGTTCATTCCTTTGTGTAGATCCACATTTAGATCTGGTATTACTTTCCTTCTGCCTGAAGGACTTCTTTTTAACATTTCTTAGAGTATGGGTTTGTTGATGAATTATTTCAGCTTTTGTATATCTGAAACTATCTTTAGTTTGCCTTAGTTCTTGAAAGATATTTTAGCTGGATATAGAACTCTAGTTTGACAAGTTTTTTTTTTTTCTTTCAGTATTGTAGGGATGTTGAACCACTCTTTTCTTGCTTGCATTGCAAAGATAAGGATGTTCCTGTATATGTAACATGTCTCCTTTCTCTGGTTGCTTTTAATATTTTCTCTTTATCACTATTTTTGAGCAGTTTTGATTATGATATGCTTTGCTATAGTTTTCTTAATGTTTCTTATACCTAGTTTTATTGAGCTTCTTAGATCTATGGGTTTACAGTTTTTATCAAACTACAGAAATTTCCAGCCCTTATTTCTTTTTTAATTCTTCCTTCCTTCCTTCCTTCCGTTTCTCCTCTCTCTCTCTCTCTCTCTCTCTCTCTCTCTCTCTCTCTCTCTCGGAGACAGGATCTTACTATGTTGCCCAGCCTACTCTCAAACTCCCGGGCTTAGGCCATCCTCCCACTTTGGCCTCCCAAAGTGTTGGGATTAAAGGCATGAGCCACTGCACCCGGCCTCCAGCCATTATTTCTACAAGTATTTTTTCTTCACTGTCTTCAATTACACATATATTAGGCTGTTTGAAGTTGCCCCATACCTCATTTATGCCATTATTCTTTTTTTCTTTTCTCTTTCTTCCTGTGGGTTTCATTTTGGAATAGTTTCTATTGCTGTGTTTTTAAGTTTACCAGTCTTTTCTTCTGCAATGTCTAATCTGACATGAACTCCATCTGATAATTTTTTTGTCTTGCACATTATAGTTTTCATTTCTAGAAGTTAAATTTGAGTCTTAAAAATACATATATCTCCCAAATTTTTACTAAACTTGAACACATAGCATACAAATAATAACTGTTCTAATGTTCTTGCTACTAATTCTAATATCAGTTTCAGTTCTGGGTTGGTTTCAATTGATTGATTTTTCTCCTTATTATAAGTCATATTTTCCAGCTTCTTTACATGCCTTGTAATTTTGGGTTGGATGCCTCACATTGTGAATTTTACCTTGCTGAATGCTGTAGATATATTTTATTCCTAGAAATGTTCTTGAACATTGTTTTGGGACATATTTAAGTTATTTGGAAACAGTTTGATGTTTTCTTTTTTTTTTTTTTTGAGACGGAGTCTCACTCTGTCACCCAGGCTGGAGTGCAGTGGCCGGATCTCAGCTCACTGCAAGCTCCGCCTCCCGGGTTCATGCCATTCTCCTGTCTCAGCCTCCCGAGTAGCTGGAACTACAGGCGCCCGCCACCTCGCCCGGCTAGTTTTTTGTATATTTTAGTAGAGACGGGGTTTCACCGTGTTAGCCAGGATGGTCTCGATCTCCTGACCTCGTGATCCGCCCGTCTCAGCCTCCCAAAGTGCTGGGATTACAGGCTTGAGCCACCGCGCCCGGCCTCAGTTTGATGTTTTCTTGTCTTGCTTTTAAGATTTGTTAGGTGGAGTCGGAGCAGTACTTAGTCTAGAGCTGCAAAGTATTGCCTATTAGTGAGGCAAGGTCTTTCTACTGTACTCTACCCAGTACCCCATGAGTCATATGGTTTTCCATATTGGCTGGTGGAAACAGACTATTTTCGCCCCCTTGTGCACACCAAGCACTGTTACCTCTAATCTTTTTGGGTAGTTCTTTCTCCAGTCCTGCCTAGTTTCCTCACAAGCATACATGGATCAATGCTAACCTGAATACTTGAAGGGGACCCTCTGTGGGTCTCCACGTTCTTTGTGCAGCTCTCTTTTGTCGACCCTTCTGTTGCTTGGGTTCTAGTCACTGTGGTCTCCTCAGACTCTTGGTATTTTCTCTTCAACTCAAACGTGGGGACTCTGTAGGGCTCCACCTATATTCCTCCTCCTTATGTTCCAGTCTGGAGACTCTCTTAAGGCTGTAAGCTTGGGCAATCACAGGGCTTATCTTGCTTGTTTTCAGTGTCTCAGGAATCACTGTCCTTCAATGCCTGATGTTCATTGTCTTCAAAACTGTTGTTGATTTCTTTCTTCCTCTCTTTTGGTTTTAGGTGGGAGCTAAATCTGGTCTTTATACTCCATCTTAGTCAGAAATAGATATGCTTTTTATTTTAATTTAATTTTACTTTATAATTGTGTAAAATATTTGCATGGTTCTAATGGTATATTATGAGAAAGTCTAGCGTATCTTCACTTTTACCCTGTTTCTTCTTCCTATAGGCAATTCCTCTTCTTCCTTCTCTTTTTCTTCTTGCTATTATTATTTTATTTTTGCTCTCTCTAGGTAATTTTTTTTTTAGCTTTTCTCTTATACTCCCATAAAAAAACATACAAACACACCACACATATATATTTGTCTGAATATGTGTGTATCCCCATTTGTTAAATAAATGATAGTGTGTTATATACATAACAGCCATCCTTTATTATCCACTGGGAATTGGTTCTAGGACCCCAGAAGGTACCAAAATCTGTGGGTGCTCAAGTCCCTTATATAAAATGGCATAGGCATATTTGCATATAACCTACACACATTCTCCCATATTCCTTAAATCATTTTTAGATTACTTATAATACCTAATACAATGTAAATGCTATGTAAATAGTTGTTATACTGTATTTTTTTAAAGATGTATTTTAAATTGTTGTATTGTCATTTTCCATTTGGAAACTTTGATCCTGTTACCTGGTTCTGAGCAGGGGTAGTCACTACCTCTTTCCTACAACTCTTGTTCCTCTTTAGTTCCTCGGCTTCTTGGTTAGCTCCCCTTCAAACCCAAGCAGATATATGGGATGCAGGATTGGGATGTAGCTGTCTGCTGTTGGAACAGAGGGTGGACAAATTGGTATAACTTACAGGAAGATAGATTTTGATTCAAAATAAGGTCATGGTAAATCTCTTTATCACAGTAAGAGTTGGCCGACAGTGGGACACTCTGTCCCGTGACGTAATAAATTCTTCATTGAAGGGAAGTTTCAGGGGCAGCTGCGGGTCCACCTCTCTGAGATCCTGCAGGGAGAGGGCCTTTCCCTGGGAGGGCTTGAACTGCAGTTCAGCTCTGGATGGGGAAAGATGAAACTACTTCAGTTTTTTTCTTCCCCATTTCAATTGCTGTTCCTATCCCATATCATCCTCCTCTTTCCCTCCCTCTTTCCCTCCCTCCCTCCCTCCCTCCCTTCCTTCCTTCTTTCCTTCCACTCCCCCCTCTCCCCCTCCCTCTCTTTCCCTCTCCCTCTCTTTCTTTTCTTTTCTTATATTTTCTTTCTCTCTTTCCTTCCTTCCTTCCTTCCTTCCCTCCTTCCTTCCTTCCTTCCTTCCTTCCTTCCTTCCTTCTTTCTCTTTCTTTCTTTCTTTCTTTCTTTCTTTCTTTCTTTCTTTCTTTCTTTCTTTCTTTCTTTCTTTCTCTCTTTCTTTCTCTCTTTCTTTCTCTCTTTCTTTCTCTCTTTCTTTCTCTCTTTCTTTCTCTCTTTCTCTCTTTCTCTTCTTTCTTTCTTCTTGACAGAATCTTGCTCTGTCATGTAGGCTGGAGTGCAGTGGCATGACCTATAACCTCCACCTCCTGGGTTCAAGCAGTTCTCCTGCCTCAGCCTCCCGAGTAGCTGAGATTACAGGCATGCACCACCACACTGGCTAATTTTTGTATTTTTGGTAGAGGTGAGGTTTCACCATGTTGGCCAGACTAGTCTTGAACTCCTGGGCATAAGTGATCTGCCAGCCTTGGCTTCCCAAAGTGCTGGGATTACAGACATCAGCCACTGTACCCGGCCACTCTTCCCTCTCTTTTCTCTCCCATTTCATCTTCTAAATTTTGCATAGCTCATGCTTTGTCTGTGAGAGATGCCCAGAACCCTCAGGATCCACCTGCTGAACTTGTGCAGTGTGCGTAACCAGCTATATTCATCTGCTGACCATAAAGGCATCAAGCCTTTCATTGCCAGATGTTTCCATGGAGCCAGTTCTCTCAGCAAGTGTGTGTTTCTGATTGTGTGTGTGTCTGTGTGCATCACGTTTGTGCTTACACATGGGCATGAGTGTTGTAGCTGGAGTTGCAGCTCAAAATAACAGAAAAGGAGTTTGCTCAGTGGGGTATGTGAAGTGATGGGTAGCAGTGGCCTCAGTTACCAGGGAAGACTGGTTTCCCCTCTTGTCTTTGGCCACTTGTTTCCCCTCCTTCATATCCCCTCCTCAGCCCTGGGCTCACTCCCCAAGGTTAATTTTCCTCACAGCAGTTGTGACTCCATCCTCCTTCCCCACCTCCATCTACCACACATGCACACACACGAACACATATGCACACACACACACACGCTTTGAGTTATGTGCCTCCTGTTCTAATGAGATAAACAACATAAGTCTCATGGGGCCCTGCTCTTCCCTCTGTAAGTGGAACTCCAGCACTGAACGTGTTGTTCCTATAAAGGAACCCTGGTGTCTGTCAGCCTGGTGAGGAGGGCAAGGAAGGGGCCAAGGAGCCCCAGGGGAGCTCTTGGGACCATTTGCTTGTTGTGATGAGGTGGATTCAAAGCAGACATGAAACAGAAGGCTGTTTCTACCCTCATGGCTAAAGAATCAAGTGGCAGCTTGGTGGATGGGGCAGGGGTCCGTCCTGTTGCATGGGTGTGGAGTCCAAGACTAGGTCAGCTAACTTGTGACAGTTAAAAACTGACATCTGTCATCTTTATGGATATAGAGAGCTTTCTCTTGAATATAAGTGAATCCCCATGACAGCCCCTAGGAGGTAGGTATTAATGTTATTAATGCCCTTGTCGTACAGCTGAGGCAATAGGCTCAGAAAGGTGTTAGGATGTTTCCCAGGACTCACGTGCTCTTCCTTTGCACTGCAGAGCGTCTCCGATCCAGCAGAGAAAGAATGAAACAAAAACAGCCCCTTCTTCTGGAGATTCGAACTAGCTGCTAAAATGAATTCTCCCAGAAGAATGGGCCTAAAGCTCCAAGCAGAGTGGCCTGGGGCTTCTCTGGTACCGCTGACCGCCAAGCACAGTGACTGCTGTCTCAGGGAGGGTGTAGGACCTGGTCAAGTGTGGACACTTTTGCACTCTTGCCATGTAGACCTTTGGGGGCTGCTGGTGGGGCCAGCTCGCTCGCTCTTACCTGTGTTTGATTGGGTTGGAAGCACCATGAAGCGGCCTCTGGGCTACAAAGGAAACCTAAGGCCCAGAGACGGCCATGGGAGGAGAGGGGGTGCAGGGAGCTCTGACCTCAGGCCTGAGCCTTCACTTCTGGAGTCCCTCTTGGGTGGTTTGGATCTGGGTGGATGAGTCCCCTGGAGCCAGGAACAGCAGGGCCAATGGTCATTCGATTCTGACATTTCTGAGTGCAGGTCAGTTCTGGATTCTAAGAACCAAGGGGTGGGGAGGTCAGAATCTCCAACTTGCTCACAATCTTGCAACCTATGGAGCAGCTGTGTGATTAAACATAAAGAGACCTGAATATTTTCGTTCCTTTAATGCTGGGATAATTGACTCTGTCTTAGACCCATCCCGATAAATGGGTAGAGTTGACTGGTAAAAATGAAAATGAGTGAATGAGTATATAGCAATGAAAGTTACATAGATTTTCTCTGCAAAGGTGAAGAATGAAGCCAGTTTTCCTTCTTAACTTTTAAGGGCCCTGAAATGGAAGACAGCAGATGGAAATCAGGTGCTGATGTTTCCTGAGCCCATGGTCCTAGGTGTGTGCAGTGACACTTTTGTGGTAGGCCGCCTGCATCCAGCAGCTGTCATGTGCCACATTTACCTGCAGAAGACAGAGTTGTCACTTTAAAGGGAAGCTGCAACATATTCATTCATTAATTCAATGAATATTTAGTTTGGTTCCGCTCTGTGTCGGGCACAGTTCTGATTCTGGGATTTCTGACAAGAACAAGACAGAAAAGTCCTTGTCCTCATTAGGCTTTTCTTCCTATTAGGGGTTGGTTGGCTTGCTGGTTTATTATGGGGGTTATCAGACACTCTCTTCAAGATTGCGAATCACCTAGCCAGTCTGAAAATTACCTAGCCAGTCTCAAATACCTGCCTTTTCACCCCTCAGCCTCCTCCCCACCCCATTTCCCTGGGAATAGTCTGTGGCCTAGCATGGAGAAGCCCCTGTTCCTCCAAGGCCTGTGGCTGCCACCGGAGCCACAGAGTTGTTGTCTGGTGAGCAGGAAGGCTCCTCATGGTGCTTGGCATGCAGCATGGTGTCAAAGGCCACACACATGGTGTGGCATGTGAGCCCAGCCCCTGGCCTCCTGCCTGTTTTTTTTTTTTGTAAGGCCAGGCACATAGGCTGGGATATAGAGGTATGCGGGCTCTGCAGGTCATGTGGCCTGGTCACCAGAGTGGGCTTATGTTCTCATGGGGGCTACACAAGGCTCCATTTGCCTGCAGTGAGCTGCCAGCAGCTGGAGGTGAGAGATGCCTCTGAGTAGATCTAGTGTTTTTGGTTCTGTCTCTTTGCGATGCTTCTCAATCCAGGCTGTCCATATGGTAGGACAACTGACTACTGCTCCATTTTGAAGGAAACCTGCTTAACCTGGATCCGGATGGAGGGGCGGTGGATAGAGATCCACTGCTTTGGAGACACTGCAAAGGTCCCTCTTGTCTGAAGGTCCAGTTGGTGATCTCTCCAGGCAGGAGAGCAGAATTGGTTTTGGTGAAGGCAATGGCTCTTGTTGGCATGTGCTTGCTGAGCAGCATGGTGGAGCTGACAGAGCCAGGGTCCTGGGGTCAGATGACCTAGATTCAGCCTTGCCACTGCCAGCAATCAGCTTTGTGATGTTGACAAGTCACTTCTCTCTGGGCTTCAGCTCCCTCTCCTTGTGAATGACAGGGTTAGTTAGGGTCGTTTCCAAGGCCCCTTCCAGCCTGGAGCCTTTAATCTTTACATTGTCTCTGTCCACAGGCCTTGCCCCGGGCCAACTGTATACATACCCTGCCCGCTGCTGGCGCAAGAAGAGACGATTGCACCCACCTGAAGATCCAAAGCTGCGGCTGCTGGAGATAAAACCTGGTCAGTGCGCTCTGGAGCTTGGTTGGGTCCGTGATGGGAAAGGTGGGAGGACTGGGCTGGGCCCAGGACAAGGTTGGTTTACTCCTTTGTCCATAGAGCTAAGTTTTCCGGGAGAGGGAACATGCCCACATTGTGCTCAAGGGTGGACCTCTGTGCCTGCTGAGTAGAAACATGACCACGCGTCCACCGGAGATTTTCTCCCCTCTGGGTGTCTCGTGCTTTCCCTTTGCCACCCCAGGGGAGGAAAGCAAGCAAGCAGGAGCAGCATGGGACCAGTTCCAGGATGACTTTCCCGACAGAACTGAAGGCTGTGCAGCTCTTTCGGGTCATGTGATACCTTTCTTGTGGCCTCAAGTAAAGAAATCTTGGCTCAGTTTGTATATTTCTGAGGAGAAGAGAGTACACTGTGGACCCTCTACCCCTTACCCTGTATGAGCTTTGGAGCATCTTACACAAAAAGGGGTCAGTTCACTAAAAATTGCACTTACCTTGGATGCGGATGGAAGAGTTTGAGTTTAAAATTTACCCGAGTGATGCAGATTGCTCTGTGGCCACACAGAAGGAATTGGTGGGGTTATGTTTATACTGATCTAATATATATACATTATTGAGACGGAGTCTAGCTTTGTTGCCCAGGCTGGAGTGCAGTTGTGTGATCTCCGCTCACTGCAACCTCCGCCTCCCTAGTTCAAGTGATTCTCCTGCCTCAGCCTCCCAAGTAGCTGGGATTACAAGTGTGCACCACCACTCCCAGCTAATTTTTGTGTTTTTAGTAGAGACAGTGTTTCACCATGTTGGCCAGGCCGGTCTTGAACTCTTGGCCTCCAGCGATCCACCTACCTTGGCCTCCCAAATTGTTGGGATTATAGGCATGAGCCACCGTGCCTGGCCTATGCTAATCTAATATTACATTTCTGACTATGTGGCTGTCTTCAGACCTGTGTCTGTGTTGCAGCAAGTCAAGTGATTACCCTAGGCCCTTAGCTTTAAAGCCATCTTTGTTTTTGAGGGTGCCAGGCTGGGATATGACTCAGGGTGGTAGGGACAGTGCTGTTCAGTGGTGCAAATAGAGTTGACATACTTCCTCCCACTGTCACCAAAGCATTGCAGACTGTCAAGGCTGGCTGCCTGGCAATGGTACCTCACTCGTTCCTTTCAACACTGGTCCCTTAAGCTGACTTTGCTCTGCAAAAGCTCTACCTACAGTTCCAGGGTTACGACTGCTTTGATTGTTCACTTCAATTCACTTGAGTAGAAGTTTTATTTGTTTATTTTATTTGTTAGGGGTGAGTGGGCTCCAGATTCTTCAATATGCTCTCTCCCAGGTCTCCAGGGTCCTTATACCAATTTACAGACCCTTGCAAATACTCCAGGGTGATGACCGAGGTTGTCCCAACCCCCGCCTTGTTGCAGGTTGTAGGAGATCATCAGGGTCTCCTAGACCAACACGATGCAATAGAAATATAATGCAAGCCACATGTGTTGTTTTACTTTGTCTACTAGTTACATTAAAAAAAGGAAAAAGAAATGGGGAAATGAATTTCAATCATATATTCCATTTAACTCAACATATCAAAAACATCGTTTCAGCATGTCATCAATATAAAAATTATGAGATCGTTTATGATCTTTTTTGGTACTCTTTTTGAATTCCGTTGTGTATTTTACACATCCCCACATCTCTTTTTGGACTAGCCACAGTTCAAGCACTCAGTAGCCACATGTGACTAGTGGTGACCGTATTGATCAGTGTGGTTCTAGACCTACATTCAAAGTGCGGTCCTGACCAGCAGCGGCAGCATCACCTGGGGCTTGTCAGACGTGCAGAAGCATGGTCCTCGCTCCCGACCTGCTGCATCAGAACTTGCATTTTATCATGATCTCCTGGAGTGCATCCCCAGAATGCATGATGAAGTGTGAGAAATGCTGGTCTCGAAGACTTATAGGTAGCTAGACTACAAGTCACCCTGGCATGACCATAAGCACGAAAAAAGTCTTATGTAATTTTTACATTAAAAACTTTTAAAATTTATTTGACTTTGAGTAGGTAATACAGTTACATGTACAGTTTTTATTTTATTTTATGTTTTTATTTTTGTTTAGAGGATAGGGTCACACTCTGTTGCTCAGTCTGGTGTGCAGTGGCTCCAAAGAGCTCACTATAGCCTCCAACTCCTGAGCTCAAGCGCTCCTTCCACCTTAGCCTCCTCAGTATGTGGGGACTACAAGTGCATGCCACCATGTCTGGCTAATTTTGTCTTTTCTGTAGAGACAAGGTCTCACTCTGCTACTCAGGCTAGTCTTAAACTCCTGGCTTCAGATAATCCTCCTGCCTCGGTCTCCCAGAATGCTAAGATTACAGGCAGGAGCTACTGTGCCTGGCAGTTACATATTTTGACATTCAAAAGATAAAAGGATATACTGTATCATGAAAAATAAGACCCAGTCTCTCCAAAGGTAATCAATAGTAGCAGTTTTTTTTTAGATTCCTTCAAGAGATAATTCATGCATGCACCAGGAATTAAATCTATCTAGCTTTCCCTCCTCTTTTTACACAGCACAACCACTTTGGGTTTTGCACTTTTCAATTAAAAATGTGTCTTAGATATTGTCCACAGCAAAATGTAAAGAGTTTCTTCATTTCTTTTCTGTAATTACATAATATTCCATTGTATGAATGTACCACAATTTGTTTAACTGGCTGTTCTCAATTTTTGTTTCTAAATTTTCCAATTTAACCAGTGATGCAATGAATATTTTGCGTGTATATGAGGATGTCTCACATGTAAGTTGTCAATTTAAAGGGTTTTATTATAAGTGCTTGACACGTTTTAAATTATTAGTCTTTATTCTTAACATTTCTGTAAAAAGTCTTGGTTAAGAACAATTTTTATCAGACTAATTAGGTCTCCTTTTATAGAAGCAAAGACGTTTAGCACTACACAATACCTTAGATATCACTAACTCCGATTCCTTATTTTATTGGAGTCTAGACAGTTTAATAAACTTGTTCAAAGTCACACAGCAATTTGTGTGGGTCCAGCAGAAAATCTAGGTTGCCTGATTTCACTGTTCAATGCTTTTTCTGCTTCCTCATACTATTGATAGGTATACTAACTTAAACTTTAGCAAGGCTTCTTCTCTTAAAAACTTTATTTTACGATTATAAAACTAATATATAAATTATTAAAATAACCAAGAGATAGTTGAAATTCCTTTAGTCATAAACATTGGAAGTTCAAGTCAAGCAATTTTAAGCAGAAAAAGGGAAGTTGGCTCCTGTACCAGTAAATCCCCAGGTTTGTCTTGCTTCAGGCATAGCTGCATCCAGGTGCTCAAACATAGTGAGAGTAGTGAGGGCTACATGTCTTTTTCTTTCTTTCTTTCTTTCTTTCTTTCTTTCTTTCTTTCTTTCTTTTCTTTCTTTTCTTTCTTTTCTTTCTTTTCTTTCTTTTCTTTCCTTCCTTCCTTACTTCCTTCTTTCCTTCCTTCCTTCCTTCCTTCCTTCCTTCCTTCCTTCCTTCCTTCCTTCCTTCCTTCCTTCCTTCCTTCCTTCCTCTTTCTTTCTTTCTTTCTTTCTTTCTTTCTTTCTTTCTTTCTTTCTTTCTTTCTTTCTTTCTTTCTTTCTTTCCTTCCTTCCTTCCTTCCTTCCTTCTTTCTTTCTTTCCTTCTTTCCTTCTTTCTCTCTTCCATCCTTCCTCCCTCCCTCCTTCCCTTCCCTTCCCTTCCTTGCTTCTTTCTTGCTTTCTTTCTTTTTCTTTCTTGCTTTCAACAGGATCTCACTCTGTCACCCCAGCTGCAGTGGCACAATCACAGCTCACTGCAGCCTCAACTTCCCCAGATGGCAGCAGGCAAAGAGAGAGCTTGTGCAGAGAAACTCTTGTTTTTAAAACCATCAGATCTCGTGAGACCCATTCACTAGAATGAGAACAGCATGGGAAAGACCCACCTCCATGATTCAGTTATCTCCCACTGGATTCTTCCCACAATGTGGGAGTTAGGGGAGCTACGAGATGAGATATGCATGGGGACACAGAGCCAAGCCATATCATTCCACCCTGGACCCTCCCAAATCTCATATCTTCACATTTCAAAACCAATCATGCCTTCCTAACAGTCTCCCAAAGTCTGAACTCATTTCAGCATTAACTCAGAAGTCCACAGTCCAAAGTCTCATCCGAGACAAGGCAAGTCCTTCCATCTATGAACCTGTAAAATCAGAAGCAAGTTAGTTACTTCCTAGATACAATGGGGGTACAGGCACTAGATAAATACAGCCATTCCAAGTGGGAGAAATTGGCCAAAACAAAGGGGCTACAGGTCCCATTCAAGTTTGAAATCCGGCATGACAGTCAAATCTTAAAACTCCAAAATGATCTCCTTTTACTCCATATCTCACATCCAGGTCATGCTGGTGCAAGAGTTGAGTTCCCATGATCTTGGACAACTCTGCCCCTGTGGCTTTGCAGGGTATAGCCTTTCTCCTGGCTGCTTTCATGGGCTGGTGTTGAGTGTCTGCGACTTTTCCAGGTGCAAGGTGCAAGCTGTCAGTGGATCTACCATTCTGGGATCTGGAGGATGGTGGCCCTCTTCTCACAGCTCCACTCAGTGATGCCCCAGTAGGGACTCTGTGTGGGGGCTCCCACCCGACATTTCCCTTTCACACTGCCCTAGAAGAGGTTCTCCATGAGGACCCCACCCCTACAGAAAACTTCTGCCTGGGCATCCAGGCATTTCCATACATCTTCTGAAATCTAGGCAGAGGTTTCCAAACTTCAGTTCTTGACTTCTGTGTACTCACAGGCTCAACACCACATGGAAGCTGTCAAGGCTTGAGGCTTGCACCCTCTGAAGCCACAGCCTGAGCTCTGCATTGGCCCCTTTCAGCCACAACCGGAGCAGCGGGGACACAGGGCACCAAGTCCCTAGGCTGCACATAGCAGAAGGACCCTGAGTCCAGCCCACAAAACCATTTCTTCCTCCTAAAGCTCCGGGCCTGTGATGGGAGAGGCTGCTGTGAAGACTTCTGACATGCCCTGGAGACATTTTCCTCATTGTCTTGGGGATTAATATTGGGCTTCTTGTTACTTATGCAAATTTCTGTAGCCAGCTTGAATTTCTCCTCAGAAAATGGATTTTTTTTTTTTTGCATTGTTAGGCTGCAAATTTTCCATACTTTTAAGCTCTGCTTCCCTCATAAAACTGAATGCCTTTAATAGCACCCAAGTCACCTCTTGAATGCTTTGCTGCTTAGAAATTTTTTCCACCAGATACCCTAATCATCTCTCTCAAATTCAACATTCCACGAATCTCTAGGGCAGGGGCAAAATGCCCCCAGTCTCTTTGGTAACACACAACAAGAGTCACCGTTGCTCTAATTCCCGACAAGTTTCTCATCTCCATCTGAGACCACCTTAACCTGGACTTTATTGTCCATATGACTATCAGCATTTGGGGCAAAGCCATTCAACAAGTCTCTAGGAAGTTCCAAACTTTCCCACATTTTCCTGTCTTCTTCTGAGTCCTCCAAACTTTTCCAACCTCTGCCTGTTACCCAGTTGCAAAGTTACTTCCATATTTTCGGGTATCTTTTCAGCAATGCGCCACTCTACTGGTATCAATTTACTGCATTTGTCTGTTTTCACGTGGCTGATAAACACATACCTGAGACTGGGCAATTTACAAAAGAAAGGGGTTTATTGGACTTACAGTTCCATGTGGCTAGGAAGGCCTCACAATCATGGTGGAAGGCAAAGAGGAGCAATCCACATCTTACATGGATGGCAGCAGGCAAAGAGAGAGCTTGCACAGAGAAATTCTTGTGTTTAAAACCATCAGACCTCATGAGACCCATTCACTATCATGAGAACAGCACGGGAAAGACCCACCCCCATGATTTGAGCATCTCCCACTGGGTCCCTCCCACAACACGTGGTAATTATGGAAGCTGCAAGATGAGATTTGGGTGGGGACACAGAACCAAACCATATCACCCAGCTGAATTTTTTTTTTTATAGAGATGGGTGTCTCACTATGTTGCCCAGCCTGGTTGCAAACTCCTGGCCTCAAGTGACCCTCCTGCCTTGGGCCTCCCAAAGTGCTGGGATTACAGGGATCAGCCACCACACCCAGCCAGTCTCTGTGTACTCTAACACTCTCTTCTCCTCATAGGGCAAGTGAGGGGGCTGCCAGCAGCTCCAGTCTCAGCACATACCACACCCAAAAGAAAGGCAGTCCCCCTCAACAACTGTGGCAGAGGAGGCCTAGGAAGGACAGATTAGCTGGCTGGGGTTATTTCCCCCCAACACCAATCGCTGCCACCCAGGGGATGGGACACTCTGGTTAATCATCATCATCATAACCAGAGTCTGAAGAGCACGCTGTAGTTCATACAGCATTTTCTTTCATGTCAGCTCCTTGGTCCCTACCATAGCCCTGGGAGGTAGAGAGGGAAGGAAGAGGTAAGAGGGTTGTGAGCCCATTTTAGAGGTGAGGGAAATCAGGCTGTGGACAGAGCCAAGGAGAATTTTCTGTGCTGTTCATGTATCTGAGAAGCCCATGTTGGTGGGACTGAGGCAGGCAGCTATTTCTCGAGTATTTGTGCCTTCTGCCTAAAGACATTTACTTTGGGCACACTGGCCTGCCAGTGTTTATGCCCGGCCTGTGGACGAACGTGGAGCAGCTGAGTTCACAGCTGGCTTTGGCCATGCCCTGTTATCGGGCCTGCCGTGACATGCAAGGGGAAGGGAAAGGAAGAACCTAGGACTAGCAGTTTGCTGTAGCCAAGTCCCCACCTGCACATGGTGTCTTGTATCTGTGATCATTTGAGAGGCTTCTTCAGCCTCTGCCCAAGCATGAGGCAGAAGTGGCTAGACCAGATTCCCAGTGGTGAAAGTTCACCCCAGGGATGGGCAGGGTCCTGGGGAAGGACCCCATCTGCAGAGACAGGTGCCAGCCTTTGTGATGATCGGCCCTCAGGGGAAAAGTTGGGTTCCCCCAGGGCAGGCTTACTCCTCCACACCAGTCCCCAGATGCTGAGAAGCAATGAACAGCCGGGGCTGGAATGAGTCACATGGCAGAGCACCTTCTCAGAGGAACTTGTTCCCCTCTTTGGGTAAACAGACCTACTACTAGGCCTACTAAAAACACAAAAACAACCCCCACAAACCCTAGGCCAGATGCTTGTCATTTCCAAATCCTATTCTGAGTCTGAACAGCCGGGGCTGCGCCTGGCTCCCAGAATGTACCACCACGCCAGCCTGCAGCTGTGGGTGGTGAATGAAGAGGACGTCGGAGTGCCCTGGAGTCAGTGGTTACGAGCCTCAGCCTGGTACCTCCAAGCAGCCAGGGCCCATCTAGAGAATGAGAAACAGCGCAGTCAAAGAAATGTACCCACTGTCTTCCCAGAGGTGACGCAAGTTTGCATTTCAATTTTTTGCACAGGCCAAAATTTCAGAAAAGTGACTTCATCCAGGGCCTCGGCTAGCCCATATGGTTTGTTTGTGTAAAAGTGGAGGGTGGTGCCCCCTGGGGGGTGGATGTTTACAAAATGTATGATGCCCTTTCTGGTGGGTTAGTAGAGCACGAGCTAGATCTCAGCCCCTCTTCTGTGCCCCTGCTGGGGGTCCCTTTGAGGGTACCACCTGCCCAACTTCCAGAGGCTCTGCCCTCATCATTCATAAAATGCAGTTTCCACTTGAGAGGACTCCTCCCTTTTTGGGGGTAGGTCCTCCCTCAGGAGGGCTAACAGGGCTAACTTGGGCAGTATTTTAAAATGACTATCTCTTATTTTTATTCCACTTGATTTGGGCTCAAGGAGAGCTCAGTTTTTTGGCTGATACTTTGTGTGTGACTCAGGATAGAGTCACTGGCCAGAGTCTCTGGAGAATTTGCTGCAAATTCCTAGGAGGTGAGGACCATTCGCTGGGTGGACTGAGGCTGACCTTCCCAAGGAGAGGGGAGCAGGTGAAGGGAACAGAGGTGGAGATGGAGGGAGAGGCTCTCTTTTACACATTGCAATGGAATTGGTATGACCTTTTGAAGTACAATGAATAGTACCTACCGGTATTTAAAACACCCATGCTCTTTGACCCAGACATTCTATTGCTAGGAACTTATTCTATAAATAAATATATGCATATAATATATATTGGATATGTATTTTTTATTGTGGCATGGTTTGTAATAACAACAAAGAATGAAAACTTCCAGAAGATTCATTGATAGGGGGTTAGTTAAATATATAGTACTTGTGGCCGGGCGCGGTGGCTCAAGCCTGTAATCCCAGCACTGTGGGAGGCCGAGGCGGGCGGATCACGAGGTCAGGAGATCGAGACCATCCTGGCTAACATGGTGAAACCCCGTCTCTACTAAAAATACAAAAAACTAGCCGGGCGTGGTGGCGGGCGCCTGTAGTCCCAGCTACTCGGAGGCTGAGGCAGGAGAATGGCCTGAACCTGGGAGGCGGAGCTTGCAGTGAGCCGAGATCGCGCCACTGCACTCCAGCCTGGGTGACACAGCGCGAGACTCCGTCTCAAAAAAAAAAAAAAAAAAATATATATATATATATATATAGTACTTGTATATTCTATGAATGGAGTATTATTTTGTCCTTTAAAATAATGAGTAGAAAAAAATGGAAAGATGTTAAAGATATATTGCTAAGTGGCATAAAAACAAAATACATAACCAAAAGCAAATGGTACAACATTGTATATAATCCTCTGGGCAAAACTTGCTGAAGAGTGATAATTTGCCCATTCTGAGCTGCATCTCTTTAAATTTATGGAAACTGGAAGGCTGAGGTTATGTTGTAAGAAACCAAACCCCAAACCAACCCACCCACCCACCCTTGGTGCCCCTCCACCACCCAGCCCCTAAGGATGCCTGTCCTTTCCTCTTCTTCCCTCCCAGCCTCCTGTGTGAGCTCCCTGAGCTTCTTTTGATAGAAGATGCTCCAGGAATCTAGTTATGCCTAGGACTCTTGAAGCCCGCCTGGGTTCCGCCATCAGTATACGCTGACATGTCCTCATCTCCTCGGGAAGAGGGAGAACAGTCTGCCTGCTCTTTGAGAGACTGAGGGGCCACTGGCCTGGAGCAGAATTGTCTCAAGGCATGAATTTCCTTCCACATCAGAGTCCTATGGACAGTGAGGAGATGTCACAAAAAATTTATGCCAACACTCAGTTTGTCCCTCCTGTATTCCTTTCTGTCCCTGCCTGAGTCCAGCAGTGATGGGCAGGTTTCAGCAACAGAGTCCAGGGGTAACGAGGGTCAGAGTTGTCGCTGACCTCAGGTCTGCGGAGCTCTGTCAGGAAACCAGGTCAGGGCAAAGAGAGGGGGGTGCACGTTCAAGAATCTTGAGGGCTGTTGGAGAAGATCTGAGGACAGGGCCACAGAACCATCCTTTTCTGATTCAGTCCCCTGAAGCACTTTGCTCATGTGGAATGAGTGGACATTCCAGGCTGGAAAGTGCGGAGTTGGGCCTGGGTGACATGCCAAGACCCCATCTCTACAAAAAATAGAAAAATTAGCCAGGTGTAGTGGGCACTGGTAGGGTGGCACCACTAGGGAGACTGAGGTAGGAGGATCAGTGAAGTCCGCGAGGTTGAGATTGCAGTGAGCTGTGATTGCACCACTGCTCTCCAGCCTGGGTGACAGAGGGAGACCCTGTCTCAAAAAAAGTGGGGAGCTGGGTCTTGGCTGACATCGAGTCATTTGTTCCTGGGTGAAGTTATTCCCTCCTGGAGTGACTCCCCTGTCCTGCTGTCCTCACCCCTCCAGTGTGGTAAATGCACCATCCCGCTTCTGTTTCTTTTGCTGTTGTTGTGTTTTTTTTTTGTTTTTTGTTTTGTTTTGTTTTGTTTTTTTTTTTGAGATGAGTCTCGCTCTGTCACCCAAGCCGGAGGGCAGTGGCATGATCCGGCTCATTGCAAGCTCTGCCTCCTGAGTTCATGCCATTCTCCTGCCTCAGCCTCCCGAGAAGCTGGGACTACAGGTGCCCGCCACCATGCCCAGCTAAGTTTTTGTATTTTTAGTAGAGATAGAGTTTCACCGTAGTCTCGATCTCCTGACCTCATGATCCACCCGCCTCAGCCTCCCAAAGTGCTGGGATTACAGGCGTGAGCCACCGCACCCGGCCCTGTTTCTTTACTATTTGCTGAAAATAAAAATCTGTCTGCATGGGGTAGGAAGGGCCTGAGACCTGGGAAGAGCTCTTTGGAATTTGAAAGTGTTCTCGGTGTCCCTGGACCTATGTGTTTCTCACGGCAAACGTCGCCCCTCCAGTCAGTCTTAAATAAACATCTTGCAACCTCCTACTTGCCTGGGCGTCTGAAGGACAACACACACAACATTATTTCTCCCTACTGACTGACAATTGAGTTCAGTGTTCTCTGCAGCTTTCACTTGGCCACAGAGGCGAACGCAAGGTGTTTCATGATGTAGACATCACAATTCTACAACACGAAGACTTGGGCAGTGGCCTGGTGCCACCAAGGGGCCTCCCCCGGACCATCTCCCCAAGAAAAGGGCTCTGTCCTTGTGAAGGGGGAGTGGAGCTGGCAGAAGAGAAAGGTGGAGAGTAAATATCCACCAGAAGGCCTGGGAGCACAGCAGATGTTGGGCAAAAGCCAGCTGATTAAAAAAGAGGCCTTTAACTTCACTTTCTTTCTTTTTCTTTTTTTTTGAATGAAGAAAAGACAAAGGCTGGGAACAAACTTTTACTTGTGTCCCCTTGGAGTAAATGCCCAGATAGTCTGCTTACATCAATTTAGCATCTTTCAACCCCAGACCTTCGGTCCCCATGGTCTAGGACAGATATTATCTTCATTTTAGAGGTTGGGAAACTGCGGCACAGAATTAGGAAGCTAATTTCCCAGGGGATCCTGGTGATGCCAAGGACGGAGCCCTACGGGGAGCCTGCTGGAGCTGGTGCCATGTTGCTTCAAGGCCCGACACACTCGCTTATCCTGGACCCGCAGATGAAAAGGGCTTTAGAGTTGCCGCTCCTCCCGCACCTGGAATGCACCTGAGGCCTTGTCGATCCCTTCTGCTCCAGGACACTCGGGGAGCAGCCTGGCTCTTTGCCACCCTTGCCGAATTCCGAGGGTGATGGGAGGGAGGGCAGCCAGGGATAGGGTTCTTTCTCTTGTGTTTTTTCTGTTTTTGGCAGTCCTTCAATGACTGGGGATGAATGACCAGGATGATCGCCCCATCACATGTTGTTGGGGGAAACTCAAACAAGAGGGCAGGCTCCCCGAAGACGGCAGTGGCTTTAGGTGACCCAAAGCAGAGAGGGACATAGACTGGCCAACAAGCAAGGCATAGGGGCCTGCAGAGGAGTATCCCCCAAAGGGGTTATCCAGATGGAGGGTTTGAGTCTCGCCTGCTCGAGCAGGGGTGGTGAGGCCTGCTTCACCCGCCCAGGGTGCTGTCCCTGCTGCGCCGAACTGCCAGAACTCTACAGATGGGAGCAGGCTGCGGCCAACTTCCCCAGCTTTTGAAAATCCTGCATCTTAATTAGTTCCCTACTGCTTTTGTACATGGCCCACATTTTAATAGTCTCCAGGCTTCTCCACCATTTGCTCTCTGATGTTCAGTGCGATTTCTCTTCTCCTCAAGACAGTGCCCCTGGCTCCTCCGACACCCTCCCAGTCCCGGAACAACTTAAGGAACGCCGAGGTGCCAAGCATGTAACCTGAGATTGATGAGCCTGTCAGTGGCTCCTTCTGCCCCCAGCCTTCCCCCTCTGCCGTGTGCTCTTCAGATGGATGAGCCAGGCGGGGGTGGGCAAGAGGGGGGAGATGGAGGAAGGGACCCGTGGAGCCTCGAGCCAGGTGTGAGCCAATGGACAATGCGACCTTCTCCCGGCCTGCAGAGGAGTCTGGCTGTGTCCTTCCGAAGGGGAAGGACGCCCCGGCTCCCACCCCCATCTGTCAGTGCTTATCTGTCTCTGGGCAGGGGGGGTTGCCTGAGCTTGGTACGGCTGGGAGAATGGATGCCTTCAAGTGCATCAGGGGGAAATGACCAGTCATTTATCTCTTTCCTGCAGTGTCAGAGCCTGCAGCCATCCATCTGGAGGCCTGCACCGGCAGCTTCGTCAGCTCTGGTTGGCCTCATGAGAAGGGGAGCTGGAGCGAGGAGGGCAGGGCATGCAGCCCCCACTCAGGCTGTGTCTATTGTGTGCTGGAAGTGATCTGCTTCTTTTGCCTTCCTGTCAGTCTCAGGAAAGGAGCAGGGACTGGGGGACGAAGTCTGGATGTCCTTGGCTCTGCCCATGTTCCCCAGCTCTGCTGGTATTCTGCAGGGCTCTGGGAGCTTGGGCTGGCCAAGGAGGTGGGCCGGCAGCAGGCAGTGGGCAGGGCAGTGGCACGGCTGCTGCCAAGTGTCCATGGTCATATTTTGCTGTGGGACCTGCCAGAGCTACGTGTAGAGCATGGGTTGTGAGTTGGAGGGATCACCCAGTTATGCCATCGCCTGCTCACCTGTACCTCTGCCCACTGGGAGGTGGGCACCTCACCTGTACCTCTGCCCACTGGGAGGTGGGCACCTCACCTGTACCTCTGCCCGCTGGGAGGTGGGCACCTCACCTGTACCTCTGCCCGCTGGGAGGTGGGCACCTGGATGACGAGGGCCTATTGTTTTTTCATCTGTATCCCTAGCCCCTGGCATGAGGCTTGGCACATGGTCCACGGGCAGTAAAGATTTCTAAAGGGATGAGGGGAAGAGACATATCTGGTGTTTGATCTCAACCTTGGAGAACATGACCTAGCTCTCATCATCTCCGCTGCACAGATGAGGGAGGCTCTGCCGGGGAGGAGAGGGCTGGGGCCGCTGACCTTGGCTTCCCTTGCGGTTCCCAGCCTGGCCGGGGGACCCAAGTGTTGCCATCTTGCCTCTTTGGTTCTGGGTTGTAGGGGTCGTCCCTGTCCAAATATCCTTGTTCTGCTGGAGGAGAAGCACCAAACAGGGATCATAAGGCCTAGGTTCAAGTCTAGATCCCTCCACCCACTGGCTTTGTGATGTTGGACAATTTCCTAACCACTCCTACCCCAGTCCTTCATCTGTGAGATGTAGGTCACGGTGGTTTTGCAGGGTTATTCTGAGAGGGTGTGGGATGGAGGGTGGAGGACTTGGCAAGTGTGAGGAGGCACTGTGATGCCACCTCCACACTGCACTGCCGGGTGGGTCTCTGCAACACAGTTCCCGTCCCCAGCACCGACAATGAATGTGCTGCAGATAGCTCGCTGCCTCGCTGGAAAAGTGTGTGCCATCTGGCCCAGAATGGCAACTCATTCTGCCTTAGAGTCTATTCATTTTATTTTATTTATTTATTTTTAGAGACGAGCCTTGCTGTATTCCTCAGGCTATATT